>NW_025321482.1:0-62386 GCF_019176455.1 Solea senegalensis
TGTTATATACTGTAATATAATGTTATACACTGTTATGTAATATTATATACTGTTATATAATGTTATATACTGGTATATAATGTTATATCCTGGTATATAATGATATATATTGTTATGTAATGTTATGCAATGTTATACACTGTTATATACTGTTATATAATGTTATATACCGTTATGTAATGTTATACACTGTTATATACAGTTATATAATGTAATATACTGTTTTACACTGTTATATACTGTTATGTAATGTTATACACTGTTATATACTGATATATAATGTTATATAATGTTATACACTGTTATATACTGTTATGTAATATTATATACTGTTATATAATGTTATATACTGGTATATAATGTTATATATTGTTATGTAATGTTATACGGGTTAGGGTTAGTACGTAACTGTTTTACACTGTTATATACTGTAATATAATGTTATACACTGTTATGTAATATTATATACTGTTATATAATGTTATATACTGGTATATAATGTTATATCCTGGTATATAATGATATATATTGTTATGTAATGTTATGCAATGTTATACACTGTTATATACTGTTATATAATGTTATATACCGTTATGTAATGTTATACACTGTTATATACAGTTATATAATGTAATATACTGTTTTACACTGTTATATACTGTTATGTAATGTTATACACTGTTATATACTGATATATAATGTTATATAATGTTATACACTGTTATATACTGTTATGTAATATTATATACTGTTATATAATGTTATATACTGGTATATAATGTTATATATTGTTATGTAATGTTATACGGGTTAGGGTTAGTACGTAACTGTTTTACACTGTTATATACTGTAATATAATGTTATACACTGTTATGTAATATTATATACTGTTATATAATGTTATATACTGGTATATAATGTTATATCCTGGTATATAATGATATATATTGTTATGTAATGTTATGCAATGTTATACACTGTTATATACTGTTATATAATGTTATATATCGTTATGTAATGTTATACACTGTTATATACAGTTATATAATGTAATATACTGTTTTACACTGTTATATACTGTTATATAATGTTATATACTGTTATACACTCTTATATGCTGTTATACACTGTTACATAATGTTATATACTGTTATATGATGTTATACACTGTTATTTACTGTTATACACTGTTATATAATGTTATATACTGTTATATAATGTTATTCACTGTTATACACTGTTATATACTGTTATATAATGTTATACACTGTTTTATAATGTTATATACTGTTATATATTGTTATACACTGATATATACTGTTATACTCTGTTATATACTGTTAAACACTGTTATATAATGTTATATACTGTTATATAATGTTATACACTGTTATATACTGTTATACACTGTTATTTAATGTTATATACTGGTATATAACGTTATATATTGTTATGTAATGTTATACAATGTTATATACTGTTATATAATGTTATACACTGTTATATACAGTTATGTAATGTTATATACTGTTATGTAATGTTTTACACTGTTATATACAGTTATATACTGTTATATATGTTATATGATGTTATACACTGTTATTTACTGTTATATAATGTTATATGATGTTATACACTGTTATTTACTGTTACACTGTTCTATAATGTTATATACTGTTATACACTGTTATATAATGTTATTTACTGTTATATAATGTTATATACTGTTATACACTGTTATATACTATATATGTTTATAATGTTATATACTGTTATATATTGTTATACACTGATATATACTGTTATACACTGTTATATAATGTTATATACTGTTATACACTGTTAAATAATGTTATATACTGTTATATAATGTTATACACTGTTATATAATGTTATAATGTTACTGTTATACACTGTTATATAATGTTATATACTGTTATACACTGTTATATACTGTTTTACAATGTTATATACTGTTATATAATGTTATACACTGTTATATACTGTTATATAATGTTATATACTGTTATTTAATGTTATATACTGTTATATAATGTTATACACTGTTATAATGTTATATACTGTTATATAATCTGTTATATATTGTTATACACTGATATATACTGTTATACACTGTTATATAATGTTATATACTGTTATACACTGTTAAATAATGTTATATAATGTTATACACTGTTATATAATGTTATACACTGTTATATAATGTTATATACTGTTATACACTGTTATATAATGTTATATACTGTTATACACTGTTATATACTGTTTTACAATGTTATATACTGTTATATAATGTTATACACTGTTATATACTGTTATATAATGTTATATAATGTTATATACTGTCATATAATGTTATATACTGTTATATAATGTTATACACTGTTATATACTGTTATATACTTCTACATCAGTACGTATCTCGTTCACACTCCTCACAGCAGCATTTCAAACATTAAAATGACGCTCTTTGAGGTGAAAGGTGAATTGATGACAGTGCACAGCGCCACTTACAGGCCTGGCACAGGTACTGCAGTGTTGCTGTGAGGTTATGGTGGAAGTGTGTTTCTGTCAGTGATCCACACAAAGACTCTCATTCTCAACACCAGGAGAAAAAGACCAGCACAGGAAAACATTCCTCACCAGTCGCCCATCCCCCTCTTCCTCCTCCTCCTCCCCCTCCTCCCTGGCTCCACCCCTCCTCCTCCTCAAAGTTTTCCTTTCCTCTCTTTCTTTCCACCGTCTGTTTCTCCTCCATCTGGTTGTGGTTAGTGTTCCAGTCGCTCTGTCTCACTGTTTTCCCTCCATCTTTGTTTTTGAAACTTCAGTATCATCTCTGTCTGTCTGTCTGTCTGTCTCTCTCTCTCTCTCTGTCTGACTGTCACAGAAACATTATGATTTAATACTGTAAATCTATCACACACACAGATGCTGGTTTTACATTCCTTGTGAGGACATTCAAAGACATGAGACAGTCTCTAGCCTCTAACCCTAAAAACAGCTCTTAATCCTCAAAAAGTCTGTTCAGTTTGTGTGGACCAGTGTCAGGATTAGTACCATTGAAATCAAAATGAGGCTTTATTTATTATAAAACATGAACAAAAAAAGGCAAAGAAAAACAAACCTAGAAACTAGAAACCAAAACTAGATCAGACGAGACGAGGACAAGGTGGACGAAATGCAGACCAACAGGAAACCCTAAACCCTCACCAAAATAAAACAGGAAATGACAAAAACGTGACACACAAAACAAACATGCTGAAGACAAAATGTCCTCCCAGCTGAGCTGATAATAAACTGTGACATCATCACACTGCCGGCCTCTGATTGGTCAGAGAGTGTCGTCACTGAAGAGCAACAATGTCCCACTGTAGATTAAAGGAAACAGAGTTAAACGTGTGTTCACAGAGGAGTCATAGCGTTAGCACGGCTCAGTCCACACAGCGCTTACCTGTTGGCAGTGCACTCATGACATGTTTTATTTTTTCAAAAACACTTTGAAACATTTCTGCTATTTTATGATTCAGGTGTTTTGAGTCATATTGTGGTAAAAGTTTAAGAAGTCATCGTTATTATGGTTGTCATGGTTCTGTCACAATGTAACATTAGTTTAAATGATAAAGTCCAACAACAACAGGAAGCCTTTGTCTCATAAACAATGGTCGGACTTAATTACATAGGCTTCATTGTTACGTCAACTTCATCAGTTCATAGGGAAGTTCCACCTGATGAACACATGAGGAAAACAACTGGCTCCTGTGTGTGTGTGTAACTGAATCACCATGAACAAGTTATTTAGACTCATTTTTAAATGTGAACTATTTTCCAAACATTAATGAAGTCTTCACTCTTTTATTTTGTGAATCATTTCCATCAAAAACAGCAAAGTCGTAGTAAAGTCAGCTTGGTTACCTGGTAACCTGGTTAAGATTAAGGTTAGTGTTAGTCATGAACTGGTCATGGTTAGAGTCCTGAGAAGGATAGCATTACTAACATAAATGTGTGTGTACTGTTTTATTAGAGAGGGAGAGTGAAGGTAAAGCAGAGAGAGAGAGAGGGAGAGTGAAGGTAAAGCAAGAGAGAGGGAGAGTGAAGATAAAACAGAGGCGGGTGAAGGTAAGAGAGGAGAGTGAAGGTAAAGCAGAGAGAGAGAGAGAGAGGAGAGTGAAGGTAAAGCAAGAGGCAGAGTGAAGGTAAAAGCAGAGAGAGAGAGGAAAGGGTAAAGCACGAGGAGGGAGAGTGAAGATAAAGCAAGAGAGAGCGGGGAGAGTGAAGGTAAAAGGGGAGAGAGAGGGAGAGTGAAGGGTAAAGCAGAGAGAGAGAGGGAGAGTGAAGGTAAAGCACTTCGAGAGGGGAGAGTGAAGATAAAAGCAAGAGAGGAAGGTAAAGCAAGAGAGAGGAGGTGAAGGTAAAGCAAGAGAGAGAGAGTGAAGGTAAAAGCAGAGAAGAGAGAGTGAGAGGTAAAAGCAAGAGAGAGAGAAGGTAAAGCAAGAGAGAGAGAAAGGTAAAGCAAGAGAGAGAGAAAGGTAAAGCAAGAGAGAGAGCGTGAAGGTAAAGCAAGAGAGAGAGAGAGTGAAGGTAAAGCAAGAGAGAGGATAGTGAAGGTAAAAGCAAAGAGAGTGAAGGTAAAGCTAAGAGAGAGAGAGAGTGAAGGTAGCAAAGAAGCGTGGAGGTAAGAGCTAGAGAGAGAGGAAAAGCAAGAGAGCAAGAGAGAAGGTAAAGCAAGAGAGAGAGAGAGCGAAGGAGAAGCAAGCAAGAGAGAAGCGGAAAGGTAAAGCAAGAGAGAGTTAAGATAAAGCAAAAGTGAAGAAAAGCAAGAGAAGGAAAGGTAAAAGCAAGAGAGAGAGAGTGAAGAAAGGTAAAGCAAGAGAGAGAGTGAAGGTAAAGCAAGAGAGAGAGAGAGTGAATAAGCAAGAGAGAGAGCGTGAAGGTAAAGCAAGAGAGAAGGAGAGTGAAGGTAAAGCAAGAGAGAGAGCGTGAAGGTAAAGCAAGAGAGAGAGTGAAGGTAAAGCAAGAGAGAGAGAGTGAAAGCACCACTCGAGGTCATAAATGACTTGACAAACATCTTAAAGGACAGTTCAGCTGTTCTGAAGTCACTGGTTTTTAACTGTAACGTTTCCAGGACTCACCAATATTGTCAATAATATCAATAATATTACCACTACACTGTCTGTGATGAACTATGAAACTTAGCCTGAAGGTTTCTGTTGGTTTGAAAATACCAAATATTTATTATTAGTTACAGCCCTACTTAAGTTAATCCCAGGTTATACAAGTGTGTGTGTGTGTGTGTTGCCATGGATACTCACACCATCTCTCTCTCAGGTGTTCACATCCTGATTGCGGTCGGTGCAGTGATGATGGTCGTCGGTTTCCTTGGTTGTTATGGTGCCATCCAGGAGTCGCAGTGTCTGCTGGGAACTGTGAGTCACAACCATCCTCACTTTTACACCAGAGGTCAGAGGTCACTGAAGCTTATGTTAGTATGTTTAACGTTCACAGCTTTATGTCCAGAATATTCAGACCAATAACATCATCATGTGACCCAAACACCAGAGAGTGGAGACCAAGAACTCACTGATTAAAGTCAGACAAGTTATGTCACATGATCTGGAACCAAAAGTAGGAGCTTTAATCCAGAAAAAAACAATAAACTTGTTACTTCTTTCCCTGAAAATTAAACTGTACTACTAAACTAAACTGACTGAAGTTTAACTAGAACCTTTAGTAGCATTAGTAACATGTGTTTATTACATTAGTATCAGATCTTTAATAACATCAGTAACATGTGTTTATTACATTAGTAACATGTCTTTCATAACATTAGTAACATGTCTTTAATAACATTAGTAGCATGTGTTTATTACATTAGTAACATGTGGTTATTACATCAGTAACATGTCTTTAATAACATTAGTAACATATGTTTACTACATCAGTAACATGTGTTTATTACATTAGTAACATGTGTTTATTACATCAGTAACGTGTTTATTAAATTAGTAACATGTGTTTATTACATCAGTAACATTTGTATATTAAATTAGTAACATGTCTTTAATAACATTAGTAACATGCATTTATTACATTAGTAACATGCTTTTATTACATAGTAACATGTGTTTATTACTTTAGTAGCATGTCTTTATTACATTAGTAACATGTGTTTATTACATCAGTAACACGTGTTTACTACATTAGTAACATGTGTTTATTACATCAGTAACATGTGTTTCCTACATTAGTAACATGTGTTTATTACATCAGTAACATGTGTTTACTACATCAGTAACATGTCTTTAATAACATTAGTAACATGTATTAGTAACATTTACATCAGTAGTAAAACATCATGTGTTTATTACATCAGTAACATGTGTTTCCTACATTAGTAACATGTGTTTATTACATCAGTAACATGTGTTTACTACATCAGTAACATGTCTTTAATAACATTAGTAACATGTATTTTTTACATTAGTAAAATCTGTTTATTACATCAGTAACATGTCTATTACATTAGTAACATGTCTTTAATAACATTACTAATATGTCTTTAATAACATTAGTAACATGTGTTTATTACATCAGTAACATCTGTTTATTACATCAGTAACATGTGTTTATTACATTAGTAACATCTGTTTATTACATCCGTAACATGTCTTTAATAACATTAGTAACATGTCTTTATTACATTAGTAACATGTCTTTATTACATGTCTCTTTTGTCTCCCGTGTGTCCCTCGTGTCCTGCAGTTCTTCGCCTGTCTCGTCATCCTGTTTGCCTGTGAAGTTGCTGCAGGGATCTGGGGCTTCATGCACAAAGACACTGTGAGAACAAAACTCAGACATTAATTCTCATTCATGGCTGAAATTATTTGTGTTTTCAGAACTTTGTGAAAATCCTTTAAACACAGATCATCATGTGATCATCACATGATCACACACGTGCTCCTCCGTCAGCCACACAGTTCTTGTATTCATGTTTTCTTCTATTCTTTAAATAAAAATGCTGCCTTTTGTGGTCACTTTGTGAGGTCTGAGGACTGAGGTCAATCGAATTGGCATAATAGATCATTTGAACTTAGTGATGGAGGCAGGCAGCAGTGTGTGTGTGTGTGTGTGACACGTTGTGTTTTCTTGTAGGTGTCGAAGGAGATGATCAACTTCTACGATTCTGTGTACGACAAAGGAATGACGGACAGTCTCTCCATGGACAAGAACAAGGAACAAGCTGCTGCCACTGTGCTCAAGGTGTTCCACGAGACGGTACGAACCTGTGCATCCAGTCATTTCTGTACAACAAAGACATGAACACACAAGTTCACTGTGCTGCTGTTGTTGTTGTTGTTGTTGTTGTTGTTGTGTTTCAGCTAAGCTGCTGTTGTTGTTGTGTTTCAGCTGAGCTGCTGTGGTAAAGGTCAGGGAACGGCCATTCTGACAAGCATCACTGACAGACTCGGAATAACGGACATCTGCCCCAAAAACCACCTCCAGACCGTAAGTTTGTCCGTTCATCGTGTTCACAAGTGTTTGTCACGTGTGTTCATTACGTATGTTTGTCACATGTGTTCATCACGTGTTTGTCACCTGTGTTCATCATGTATGTTTGTCACGTGTGTTCATCACGTGTTTGTTACATATGTTTGTCACGTGTGTTCATCGCGTGTGTTTGTTACATATGTTTGTCACGTGTGTTCATCACGTGTGTTTGTTACATATGTTTGTCACGTGTGTTCATTACGTGTGTTTGTCACATGTGTTCATTACATGTGTTCGTCACGTGTGTTCATCACGTGTGTTCATCGCGTGTTTGTTACATATGCTTGTAACGTGTGTTCATCACATGTGTTTGTTACATATGTTTGTCACGTGTTTGTTACATATGTTTGTCACGTGTTTGTCACATATGTTTGTCACGTGTGTTCATTACGTGTGTTCATCACATGTTTGTCATGTGCGTTCATCACATGTGTTTGTCACGTATGTTTGTCACGTGTGTTTATCACGTATGTTTGTCACATATGTTTGTCGTCACGTTTGTCACGTTTGTTCATGTTCATCACATGTTTTGTCATGTCGCGTTCATCACATGTTTGTCACGTATGTTCATGTATGTTTGTCACATATGTACATGTACACATGTTTGTCACGTGTTTGTCACATGTGTTCTCGCATATTTGTCACATGTTTGTCACGTTTGTCACGTTTGTTCATGTTTGTTGTCACATGTTTGTCACGTGTTTGTTACATATGTCTGTCGTGTCACATATGTTTGTCACGCGTGTGTTCGTGCGTGTGTTCATCACATGTTTGTTTGCGTTCATCACATGTGTTTGTCACGTGTGTTTGTCACGTGTTTGTCACATGTGTTCGTCACATATTTGTCACATGTTTGTCACGTTTGTTCGTCACGTTTGTTCGCCACGTGTTTGTTCGTCACATGTGTTTGTTCGTCACATGTTTGTCACATGTGTCTGTCACATGTATGTTTGTCACGTGTTTGTTGTTGTTGTTGTTTTGAATCTAACTTCCTGTTTGAATGTTGTTGTAATTCACAGAGTTGCCACCAGAGGATCGAGGAGCTCTTCTCGGACAAGATCTACCTGATCGGTATCGCCGCCCTGGTGGTTGCTGTAATCATGGTGAGATATGAAACCTTAATCCTTTTAGACTTTTTCTCCAAATGTTGCGACTTTTTATTGGGTGTGTCATGTGATGTGGGCATGTCCTGTGACATGGGCATGAGTCATGTGACGTGGGCGTGTGTCATGTGAGGTGGGCGTGTGCTGTGACGTGGGCGTGTGCTAACTGGATGTTTGTTGTGCTCACAGATCTTTGAGATGATCTTCAGTATGGTTTTGTGCTGCGGGATCCGTAACAGCCCCGTCTACTAAAGATCACGGTGGACGGACGGACGATGACGACTCTGCCGTCTGTCTCTCTCTCTCTCTCTCTTTTCTCCGCCTACATTCTTATTTACTGCTTGCTGGATTTCGTCGACTCGCGGAGAAGACGACGTATAAAACCTCTCTGTTTTTTTTATGATTCTTTTCAAACCTGCTCCTCGGTTCTGTCGCAGTCGCCTCACTTTAAACCTGTGAGCCGCAGCCCCCTGGTGGACCCTGAAGGTGCTGCAGGTGACCTGGAAGAGTTGAGGTTTGTGTGGCTGTGGGAGGTAGCGCCCCCTGCTGCTGAGAACACACAGGTTTTAGCCTCTCAAAGACTCAGCTGATCTAATCATTTTATGAGTTGTAGCTTTTTTAAGGCTAAAATCTGTCTTTATCTTCTTCAGACACACTTAACTTAAGTAAACCTTTAAAGTGAAATCAGTGGAAACATTAAAACTTTTAAAAAGTACAAATATTATTTTTAACAGTTTGTAGATCTGGTGTCGCAGGATTTATCATCTCCTCACGTTCACATGGGAACTTTGTTTTTCACCCGTGTGTGTGTGTGTGTGTGTGTGAGATCCATCAGCTGTTTATTGTTTACTTGTTTTCGCCTCGTTCTTCTATTCTTTGATGTTTTGATGACGTCACTGTTATGAACGTATGAACTGTATATAAATATATATATGAATATTAACAGTGCTTTATGACTGCATGAGCATGGACATTAGACTGTTTCCTTCCTGTTCATCTGAAGCACACACGTCAGTCACATGACCCGGTCCACACCACTCTCACCTCATGAGGCTTAAAGTGACGCCATTGTGATTAGTTTAGCTTAGCTTAGCTTGGTCAAAATCCTGGGTAGAAGTCATGACGACATGTTGCTCTGCTAAAAGAGGCAGATGAGGTTTTTAGATGTGTGGTTGTGTGAGGCGCTGTGAGCGCCCCCTGCTGCTGAGAACCAGACACACACACATACTCAGTGAAAACATGATGTTATTCACTTTAAAGACTCAGTCCGTGATCTCTGCGTCACATGATCACGACTTTATCTCACTGAAGTCTGTAAACCACACACACACAAGATCAAAGTACAAATGTCTTCTTTTGTCTCTTCACTGTTTGAAATGTAACGTTCAGATTAACGTCAGTGACACAGCGTGACCACACGAGGCAGCAGAGGACCAGCAGCTCCTGTGTGTGTGTGTGTGTGAGTGGCGTACAGGCGTCTGTGTAACAGTGAGATAAAGACGTGATAATGTGATGTGGTTTTTTTCCTTGTGTCTCTGTGGACAGATGTGTCTCCACCTGAGTGTGCTGTTGTTTGTTTTTCATGAGCTCATTACAAATATGTGTCACTGCTTCATTCATTCATTCATCCTTTCATCTGATTCTAATGTAACCTTTGAAAACTAAACCTTTGTCTCGTTCACATCTCAAACATAAAAGTGAGAAACGATTTTTACTAACGAAAAATAATGAAGGCTGTAAAAAGACCACAACGTCTCTGTGTCTCTGTGTCTGGTACGAGTTTGGAGGGTGACAGGGTGAGGACGCAGGGGGCAGAGTCCACTCACACTGACTCACACCTGAGACCTGGTCTCAGGACCAGGAACCAGAACAAACAGATGCTCATGAGTCCTCTGTCCTCTGTCCTCTCTGCCCCTGTAGACTTTGGTTTGCCCAAATATCAAGGGATTAAATGTCTTTTCCAAATAAAAGTCCTGCTGTGTTTGTCTTTTCTTACAACAGCAGGGACGAGGATGGGATTAATCTATAAATTTAATCTCTTAGATTCATCTATGGGATTAGTCTATGAGTTTAATCTGTTAGATTAATCTATGAATTAACCAATGGGATTAGTCTATGAGTTTGATCTGTGGGATTAATCTATGAAATTAACCTATGGGATTAATCTATGAGTTTAATCTGTGGGATTAATCGCTGAGTTTAATCTGTTGGATCCATCTATGGGATTAGTCTAAATGTTTAATATGTGGGATTAATCTATGGGATTAGTCTGAGTTTAATCTGGGATTAATCTATGAAATTAACCTCTGGAATTGATCTATGAGTTTAATCTGTTGGATTTGTCTATGGGATTAGTTGATGAGTTTAATCTGTGGGATTAATCTATGAAATTAACCTATGAGTTTAATCTGTTGGATTCATCTATGGGATTAGTCTATGAGTGTAATCTGTGGGATTAATCTATGAAATTAACATATGGGATTAATCTATGAGTTTAATCTGTTGGATTCATCTATGGGATTAGTCTATAAATTTAATCTGCGGGATTAATCTATGAAATTAACCTATGGGATTAATCTATGAGTTTAATCTGTTGGATTCATCTATGGGATTAGTCTATACATTTAATCTGTGGGATTCATCTATGGGTTTAATCTGTGGGATTAATCTATGAATTAACCTATGGGATTAGTCTAGTGGTTAGCACTCTTGCCTTGCAGCAAGAAGACCTGGGTTTGAGCCCCGGTTGGAACAAGGGCCTTTCTGCATGGAGTTTGCATGTTCCCCCCGTGTGTGCGTGGGTTCTCTCCGGGTTCTCCGGCTTCCTCCCACAGTCCAAAAACAAGCCGTGTGAGGATTAGCTGAATTGGACACTCTAAATTGACCGTGAGAGTGAATGGTTGTTTGTCTCTATCTGTGTGTGTGGCCCTGCGATGGACTGGTGAACTGTCCAGGGTGTACCCCGCCTATCGCCCGATGGAGCTGAGATTGGGACAGCACCCCCCGTGACCCTCTGGTGGAGGATGAAGCGGTTAGATGATGACTGATTAGTCTATCAATCATCTGTGGGATTCTTTTGTGAGTTTCATTTATGAGTTTAATCTATGGGAAAAAAGAATAATCTATGGGATTATTCTACAGCAGGAACAACACAAGTGATTAGTTTAGTGATTGAGTTTAAATATTAAACTTCACACGATCTGAAAATAATATATTAAAACAATACATAAAAATAAATAACACGTCATTCTCGTAATATTGCAATTTTTTTAAATGTATTATTAGTTTTTTGTTCTATTTAAATGTGATAAACAAATATGACACAACACTTTTACATGACACAACACGCTCTGTCGGTGACTGTTGTTACCGTGGTTACAGGTCATGGACCAGACCCTGGTCACTTGTGTGTCACTGAAGCTTTTTAAGCAGCAGAGGGCAGCAAAGGTTTGATGGTGGAAGAATAAAATGAGTTAATTCGTTCATTTCAACTTTGTATTTCACTGCATTTCTGTGATTAAATCTCAGCAGCAGGGGGCGCTCTCACACACACACACACACACACACACAAACCCTGAACTGTCATGATTCAGTTCAACACTTTTAAAAACAGAAGCCTTGTATGGTTGTGATTTTGTTGCCAGGCAACCACTCGGTACACTGTTGCTCTGTGTGATCATGCGACTCATGTCTTTCAGCTTGTTGTTTAGGTTTTACGACTTTAAACTTTTGTTCTCTTGCATCAATCTTTGACACACACACACACACACACACACACACACACACACACACACACACACACACACACACACACACACACACACACACACACACACACACAGACACACACACACACACACACACACACACACACACACACACACACACACACACACACACACACACACACACACACACACACACACACACACACACACAGACACACACACAGCACACACTGTCTTCTTTTTCTTAAAATAGTGAATCATTTTAAAAGTTAATAAAATAATCATATTTATTACATCAACAATATTATAACTCTATAATAACCTTATCCACTATATTATAAATATTATAACATTAAATATTAAATCAACAAAAAACTCTTTTACATAAAAGTCATTTCTAGAAACAACCCTTTAAAACTGTGTCCCGCCCCTAAACTCCCTGGAAACGCCCCTGGTCACCCTGACAGACAAACAACAGGTGACCTTTGATTGGCTGCTGCCCAAGCCTGTAGCCCCGCCCACAGACGGACGGACAGACAGAGCAGAGAGGAGAGGGCACGAGGATCCACGTTCTCTTCTTCTTCTTCTTCTTCTCCTTCTTCTCGTGTGAGGATGAGTGTGGTCCTCGTGGACAGCGCGTGTCTCCTCTCCGCCCTGCAGCCGAACTCCTCCTGCACCGCGTACGCGCTGCCCTCGGACGGTCCGAGTCCGGACCCGGCGGCCAGAGCCCGGAGAGTCCAGGAGCAGGTCCGGAGGAGGCTGCAGGAGAACAAGAAGTCCAGCTCCCTGACCAGACTGGACGAGCCGCTGTCCGGATCCACAGGTGAGACACAAACACGGACCACATCAGAACCGGATCTCATCAGACCACAATCACGCAGGTGTCCGTGCAGCCAGAGGCGTTTCATGAAAGGCCTGTGTGCGCGCGCGCGTGCGTGGACATGTATGTATGTCTTCGTGAGGACATTTGGTCCGGTCCCCACATCTTTAAAGAGCTTTTTTAGGGTTAAGACCCGGTTTTAGGGGTCAGATTAGAAGTAAGTTAAGGGTTTAGGTTAAGGGTAAGGGTCTATGAGATGCATAATGTCAATGGTGTGTCCTCACAAAGAGATAAGAACACCCCTCCACCCCTGAGTCGACCCACATCGACTCCACCCCTGGCTGATTTGTACTCAATTCCACTGTAAGTCGTTTTGGATAAATGCGTCTGCTAAGTGACATGTAACGTAATGGTAGTTTCTCCCTGGTGATCCCTGTTGCCGTGGCAACGAGTCTGTAATGGCCCACGTTCCACTTAATGTCGGTCGCTACTTAACGTGAACGACCGACATAGTTACTACTTACTATGTTAGTGGAGACGCTAGCTACCGTGGCGTCATAACTGTCTCAGGACAGATTAAGATCTTTGAACAGCAGGGGGCAGCGTTCTTCTCTCAGACACCACGTCGTTGCCCATGTTTGCTAGTCCGGTTAGCAGTTAGTGGTTAAGGTGTGGGCGTGGACGTGGGCGTGGCTTGGTCGGGTGTCTCGTTGTTGTGATTTTTGAACAGTTTGGTTAAATTAACCGACGTAAACTAGTGAAGTTAGCGTCAAATTATCTCCGACCTCCTGAAGTTTGAAAATGTCAACGTGGCGTTGGCAGAGCAGAGGTGTCAAACCTGCGGCCCATGGGCCACATGTGGTCCATCACTTCATGCCAGGTTCTGTTTTTTTATTGTAAATTATACATCATTCAACGCACACACACACTGCTGTCCTGGTCCTGGTCCTGGTCCTGGTCCTGTCACAGAGACCGACATGAAGTCATTTTCCTGTGAGAGGAAATAACACACAGGAGTTTCTGTGGAGAACAAAGAATCAACTTTAGCCTCATTAACACACACACACACACACACACACACACAGGAGCTGATGGTCCTCTGCTGCCTCGTGTGGTCACTTTGTGTCACTTAAATGAATCAGATTAAAGACATTTGAACTTAGTGATGGAGGCAGCAGTGTGTGTGTGTGTGTGTGTGTGTCTCACAGTGAGATACAGACATGATCATGTGACGTACACATCACAGTCCTGAGTGGTTCCTCATGTGTGTCCACATTCCTGAGCATGAAGACAATGTGAGACTCCGCCCCCTCCGACCTGCTGCACCCCTGCTCTGCTGCTGTACACATACAAACGCTCCCTCAGTCAGATCTGACAGTTTTGTTACGTACTGCAGCTTTAAGGAGTTCAGATGTTTCAGAGTGTGTGTGTGTGTGTGTGTGTGTGTGTGTGTGTGTGTGCGTTTCCCTGCAGACAGGATGGAATGTTAAAAGGAAAGTGTGTCAGAGGAAGGTTTAGCCCCGCCCTCAAACCTGTGCTTGATAAGACAATAGGCCGTCGGTTACTCATGTGTGCACATTCATGTGTGCACATTCATGTGTTCACGTTCATGTGTTCACATTTTTATTAGTCGTTTTTTATTAGAGGTAGTTTTTATAAGTTCGTTTTTATTAGTAAGTTTTTATTAGTGTTAGTTTTTATTAGTTAGTTTTTATTAGTTAGTTTTTATTAGAGTTGGTTTTTATTAGTTAGTTTTTATTAGTTAGTTTTTATTAGAGTTAGTTTTTATTGGTTAGTTTTTATTAGTTAGTTTTTATTAGAGTTAGTTTTTATAAGTTAGTTTTTATTGGTTAGTTTTTATTAGTGTTAGTTTTTATTACAGTTGGTTTTTATTAGTTTTTATTAGTGTTAGTTTTTATTAGTTAGTTTTTATTAGAGTTAGTTTTTATTAGTTAGTTTTTTATTAGTGTTAGTTTTTATTAGAGTTAGTTTTTATTAGAGTTCGTTTTTATTAGTTAGTTTTTATTAGTTAGTTTTTATTAGTGTTAGTTTTTATTAGTTCGTTTTTATTAGTTCGTTTTTATTAGGGTTAGTTTTTTACACTTTGTGGACACTGTGGACTGTTTGGACATGAATCTGTCTCTGTGTCCTCATCTCTTATCAGAGTCTATTTTAAACTGCCCTGACCTTGTGACCTTGTGACCTTCAGCCTCATGTGATTTTAGAACAGCTGATCAAACACGTTTAAATATTCACTGATTTTAAAAACTCAAATAAAACATCTATGAACAGCTTGTGATGTTAGTCTTTAGTTAGCTTGTTGTGTGTCACTGTGTTTGTGTTGTTGTTTGTCAGTGGAGTTGTTTGTGTTGTTGTGTGTCACTGTGTTTGTGTTGTTGTGTCAGTGGAGTTGTTTGTGTTGTTGTGTGTCAGTGGAGTTGTTTGTGTTGTTGTGTGTCACTGTTGTTGTGTTTCACTGTGTTTGTGTTGTTGTTTGTCAGTGGAGTTGTTTGTGTTGTTGTGTGTCACTGTGTTTGTGTTGTTGTGTGTCAGTGGAGTTGTTTGTGTTGTTGTGTGTCACTGTTGTTGTGTGTCACTGTGTTTGTGTTGTTGTTTGTCAGTGAGTTGTTTGTGTTGTTGTGTGTCACTGTGTTTGTATTGTTGTGTGTCAGTGGAGTTGTTTGTGTTGTTGTGTCACTGTTGTTGTGTGTCACTGTGTTTGTGTTGTTGTGTGTAAGTGGAGTTGTTTGTGTTGTTGTGTGTCACTGTGTTTGTGTTGTTGTGTGTCACTGTTGTTGTGTGTCACTGTGTTTGTGTTGTTGTGTGTAAGTGGAGTTGTTTGTGTTGCGTGTCACTGTGTTTGTGTTGTTGTGTGTCAGTGGAGTTGTTTGTGTTGTTGTGTGTCAGTGGAGTTGTTTGTGTTGTTGTGTCACTGTGTTGTGTTGTTGTGTGTAAGTGGAGTTGTTTGTGTTGTTGTGTGTCAGTGGAGTTGTTTGTGTTGTTGTGTGTGTTTTTTTAACCTGCTCATATTTAACTGTGTGTGTTGTTGCTGAGTTGTCACATTTTTATCACTCATCATTTCTGAGTGTGTGTTTTTGTGTGTATAATCAGAGTTTAGTGCAGTATAGTGGGGCGGGCCCCCCTGGGGGGCGTGAGAGGCAGGGCAAGAGAACTCATACAGTGGTTTATACAGATAAATAAATAAAAATTATCAGGTTCGGGTGGAAACATTTCTGTCCTGTGGGGGGCATGACAGTAAAGAACCACTGGTTTAGTGTGATGGGACGCATCAGCATTTAAAGAGAAATTCCACTGGCAGTTCAGTCCACACACACACACACACACACACACTGTCTGTGGATCAGAGCCTGAACTTAGCAGCTGAAGAGAAAAAAACCTCAGGGTGATATATTTAAATACTTCCCCTGACCTTTGACCTGATGATTCTTGTGTCCAGGCATGCAGCGCACACACACACACACACACACAGACACACTCTGGATTACAGTGTTTAGATTTTCATGGTCTGGTCTAAACCTGATTGACAGTAAAATCAACATACTGTTTATTATCATGTAACAAGTGAAGGACGTTCATATGTAAATGTTTGTTTGTTTGTTTCAGATTTTTATTTTCCTGAGACCAAGAACCTGGTCCACCATCATGGTTTTAGTTCCAGATCCATGGGTTACACACCCAGCCGTGTCATGGCCGTGAGTCTGTCTGTACCAGTCTATACCTGTCTGTACCTGTCTGTATATATACACATATATATGTATATATATTTATATTTATATATTTATATATACATATATATCCGTTTTTTCTTGAGTTTGTTTCATAGTGTCTTTGTCTCCACGTCGCCGCCCTGCAGGTCCCCACAGTTCCTCTCCTGTCCTCGGGTTTCTCGTCTCACTCTGCCGTTGAAGGCAGTTACAACACAAACCACAAGAGAAGCAGCGCGGTGCAGAGCAGCTTCCAGACCAGCAGTAGGCGCTCTAAGTCTCAGTGCCAGGCCGAGCACGAGTGGCTTCCCCCCGAGGTTTCCTCTGTGCCGCTCACAGCGCCGCCCTCAGGCAGTCTGCGGCGCAGCCTCAGTGGGACGCTGGCTCAGGACAGAAGTTTCTGGCAGGAGGAGCCAGCGTTACAGTCCACCTACAAAGGCCCCTCCCACCGCACCATCAGCCGCATCGCCAACCGTCAGCTGCAGCAGGAGAGCTGGCAGGGGACGAGCAGGGCTGTCCCTGCGGGGGGGAACAGCTGGGGGACTCAGTGGCAGCAGCACGTGTCCAGGGCGGGGACATACCAGGTCCCCCTCAAACGCACGCCGTCTGTCCGCAGTGTGAGGAGCGTCGGGAAAGGAGTGGACGTCCTGGACGGAGCGTCCATACACAGCAACGACGCTCTGGCAGAGTGAGACCTCCTCCTCCTTCTTCTTCTTCTTCTTCTTCTTCTTCTTGTCTACTGATTTTCTCTCTCGACTTTGGTGTGAGAGAGTGAGTGATTTACAGTGAGATAAAGATGTGATCATGTGACGTAGAGTTTATTTACTTTGTTTCTGCAGGAACCTCCTCTCATGTTTACTGTGTGTGTGTGTGTAGGATGCAGGGTCTGGACATGGTCACAGCGGTCAGATATCTCTCTGAACCGGACGTTGCTCTGCACGTTCTTGGAGCTGCATTCATTCAACACCAGTGTTACCATAGCAACGAAGCCAAAAACCAGGTACTGTGTGTGTGTGTGTGTGTGTTTGTTATATTTACAGTTATTTCTGTGAGGAAAACAAGCAGGGACTTCCGTACTGTAAGCTCCGCCCACAAAGCTTCTTTATTACTTGATGAAATATTAACATCACACAGTTTTTACATTACATTACATTACATGTCATTTAGCAGACGCTTTTTATCCAAAGCGACTTACAATGGAATCAAGTACAATTAGCCAGGGGTGGAATCGAACTTGCGACCATGATGTCTTTGGTACACAAGGTAGGGTCTTAACCACTGAGCCACTCCACCCCAGTGGAGAGAGGGACTACAGTGTTTGAAGGGTTACAACTTGTTCAGCTTGTTCACGCTCGTTCAGCTTGTTCACGCTCGTTCACGCTTGTTCACGCATGTTCAGCTCGTTCAGCTCATTCATCACTGTAGACCCTCTCTGTACTGTAGACTCTCTCTGTACTGTAGACTCATCATCACTGTAGTCCCTCTCTATACTGTAGACTCACATCACTGTAGACTCATCAACACTGTAGACTCATCAACACTGTAGACTCTCTCTGTAATGTAGACTCATCATCACTGTAGTCCATCTCTGTACTGTAGACTCACATCACTGTAGACTCATCAACACTGTAGACCCTCTCTGTACTGTAGACCATCATCACTGTAGACTCTCTCTGTACTGTACTCTCATCAACACTGTCCTCTCTGTACTGTAGACTCATCATCACTGTAGACCCTCTCTGTACTGTAGACTCATCATCACTGCGACCCTCTGTACCCATCCTGTAGACTCTGTACTGTAGACTCATCATCACTGTAGACCCTCTCTGTAGACTCATCATCACTGTAGTCCCTCTCTGTACTGACTCCATCATCACTGGCTCTGTACTGTAGACTCATCATCACTGTAGTCCCTCTCTGTACTGTAGACTCATCATCACTGTAGTCCCTCTCTGTACTGTAGACTCATCATCACTGTAGACCCTCTGTACTGTAGACTCATCATCACTGTAGTCCTCTCTGTACTGTAGACTCTGTACTGTAGACTCATCATCACTGTAGACCCTCTCTGTACTGTAGAATCATCATCACTGTAGACCCTCTCTGTACTGTAGACTCATCATCACTGTAGTCCCTCTGTACTGTAGACTCATCATCACTGTAGTCCCTCTCTGTACTGTAGACTCATCATCACTGTAGACCCTCTCTGTACTGTAGACTCATCATCACTGTAGACTCTCTGTACTGTAGACTCATCATCACTGTAGACCCTCTCTCTACTGTAGACTCATCATCACTGTAGATCTCTGTACTGTAGACTCATCATCACTGTAGTCCCTCTCTGTACTGTAGACTCATCATCACTGTAGACCCTCTCTGTACTGTAGACTCATCATCACTGTAGTCCCTCTCTGTACTGTAGACTCATCATCACTGTAGACCCTCTCTGTACTGTAGATCATCATCACTGTAGACCCCTCTGTACTGTAGACTCATCATCACAGTAGTCCTCTCTGTACTGTAGACTCATCATCACTGTAGTACTGTAGACTCATCATCACCAGACTCTCTGTACTGTGACTCATCATCACTGTAGACCCTCTCTGTACTGTAGACTCATCATCACTGTAGACCCTCTCTGTACTGTAGACTCATCATCACTGTAGACTCTGTACTGTAGACTCATCATCACTGTCTCTGTACCTCATCATCACTGTACTGTAGACTCATCATCACTGTAGTCCCTCTGTACTGTAGTCACATCACTGTACCCTCTCTGTACTGTAGATCATCACCACTGTACTGTAGACTCTGTACTGTGACATCATAGACTCTGTACTGTAGAATCATCATCACTGTAGACCCCTCTCTGTACTGTAGACTCATCATCACTGTAGTCCCTCTCTGTACTGTAGACTCATCATCACCTCTCTGTACTGTAGACTCATCATCACTGTAGACCCCTCTCTGTACTGTAGACTCATCATCACTGTAGACCCTCTCTGTACTGTAGACTCATCATCACTGTAGACCCTCTCTGTACTGTAGACTCATCATCACTGTAGACCCTCTCTGTACTGTAGACATCATGTGAAACGTTCCTGTCGTAGATCACTGATCATGATGAAGATTATAGCTGAGGTGAATATTTCTGATGCAGCTGGAAACACTTTAACTTCACTGTAGTTTAAAAGTGACTTTTTGAATCTTGCTGCAGACGAAATCTTAATGTTTGACTGTGTTTATATTTATACGTGGAAATATAGTCATGAAATAGTGTTGAGCAAAATGTTTGAATGTAAAATAGAGTTAAATAAAGTGAGTCAGTTTGAACATGGACACTTTTATAATAATAATAAGGTCCATAATAAACTATGTTTTCTCAGTTTGATCCATATTCTCATCTTCAGATTCCAGCTGAATAAAGATCTAATCTAATGTAACATAATGGTAGGACTGCAGCATTAATCATCATTAATGAAATGATGAATGAGTGAACTGAACTAATGCTATCAGCTGTTCTGAAACCCAAAACTCAGAGTTGCTCAACCTAGAGTTAAGTTAACTCAGAGTTTGTTGAACCTTCTTTCTGAAACAAACCCCAGTACACACACACACACACACACACACAGGAAGGAAACTGTCTCCGGAGGGAAACGGTCAGGGCGGGTCAGCAACATCCACTGCCAGCAGCAGCCCCGCCTTCTTTTTACCTCAGTTCAGTTTACAAAGAGCTGAGGTTGTTTTAATCAAAAACAACATGTTATTAATGTTCCGTAAACAACAACATGTTATTAATGTTCCGTAAACAACAACGTGTTATTAATGTTCCGTAAACAACAACAAATACAACAACATGTTATTAATGTTCCATAATCAACAACAAATACAACAACGTGTTATTAATGTTCCGTAAACAACAACAAATACAACAACATTATATGTCATGACATGTCATTTAGCAGGCACTTTTATCCAAAGCATTTCAACATTTGTGTACAAACAAGAGCGAGAAGTAAGTCAAACTATAAGGTGCTCGTCATAAGTAAGTGTTGATTTTGTGTTTGTGTCGGCGTCGGAAGCTGTGGAGGTTTTCTTCTGTCCGGATGTCGATGGGGAGCTCGTTCCTCCATTTTAGAGTCAGGACAGTGAACGCCTCTGTGATCCTCTCAGTGAGGGGGCAGCACGCCGGTTTACCAATGCAGAGCGGAGTGGGCGGGCTGGGGGTTAGGGTTTGATGATGTCCTGGATGTCGGCCTGACCAGATCCGTTTGTAGCATGGAACGCATGCACCAGAGTGTTGAAGCGGATGCGAGCAGCTGCAGGAAGTCAGTGAAGGAGCGGAGTAGTCTGTGTACTGGACTGTATCATGACAGAAACACAGCAAACATGGACTGACACAGTTTTTTATATTACCTCTGTCCCAGGTCCGGGTTCTACACGGTATCCCAGCTCTGGTTCAGCTCTTCACCAGTGACAACCAGGAAGTGCAACGCTATGCCACCGGTGCCACACGGAACCTCATCTACGAAAACGCCGACAACAAAATGGCACTCATAGACGCTGGAGGACTGACGCATCTCATCGGTGTCCTCAGTGAACCTGACGAGGAACTTCGGAAGATCATCACAGGTGCCTCAATGTTTACTGATCCACATCACATTGTCGATCCAAGTAGATTCAAGACCTGATGGGTTTTTCTTTTTCTTCATATTTATTATCTGCACAAAATCCAGAAACAACGCCCACTAAAGTCCATCCATGGCACCTGTTTGTCCAGGATGTTCTAAACGTGGTAGTCTGCTTCGGTCTACCTGAGTCTTCTTGGTCTACTTCGGTCTACTTCGGTCTTCTTGGTCTATTTAGGTCTACCTGAGTCTTCTTGGTCTACTTCGGTCTACTTCGGTCTTCTTGGTCTATTTAGGTCTACTTGGTCTATTAAGGTCTACTTAGGTCTATTTGGTCTACTTATGTCTACTTATGTCTACTTGGATCTTCTTGGTCTATTTAGGTCTACTTGGTCTACTTAGGTCTATTTGGTCTACTTATGTCTACTTCGGTCTTCTTGGTCTACTTAAGTCTATTTAGGTCTACTTGGTCTATTAAGGTCTACTCAGGTCTACTTGGGTCTACTACGGTCTTCTTGGGTCTACTACAGTCTACTTAGGTTTTCTCGGTCTACTTCGGTCTTCTTGGTCTATTTAGATCTATTTGAGTCTAGTTGGTGTACTTAGGTCTACTTGGGTCTACTTGGGTCTACTTAGGTCTTGGTTTATCAGACGTATGTTGTCCCGCAGGTGTCCTGTGGAATCTGTCCTCCAGAGACAACCTGAAGGAAAAGCTGTGTCGAGACGCTTTAGCCGAGCTGACGGACAACGTCCTGATTCCTCTGTCCAACAGTCTCCCACTGTCCCCGTCTGAGAGAGACATCTTCTACAACACCACTGGCTGCTTCAGGTGACCACGCCCACAGACACGCCCGCCCACCCACAATCACGCCCCTCATCTTTACCACACATGCTAATCAGCAGCATGTAACATTATGACACATTATGAACATTAAGTGTGTGCAGAGGTGAGTTCACTGAGAGCGCCCCCTGCTGCTGAGAAGAGAGGAAACATTACTTATAAACATATATGATGTAATAAACTGAAAACTAAGTTATTCTTATAGTTTTACTAAAGTTCTGTGTCTGTGTGCCCGTGTGTGTGTGTGTGTGTGTGCTGTGTGTGTATGTGTGTGTGTGTGTAGGAACTTGAGCTCAGTAAATGAAAGGACAAGACAGAAGATGAGAGACATGCGAGGCCTGGTGGACTCTCTGGTGTCTTACATCCAACAAGAGGACACAGCAGAGAACAAGGTAACAACTCGGTTAAAGGGACAGTTCATGTGTTCATGTGTTTGAAGTGTGTCACACACACACACACACACACACACGTGGTTACTTTGTGTCACTGACGTCAATCTGAACGATTTCAAACAGTGAAGAGACAAAATCAGACATTTGAACTTTGATCTTGTGTGTTTGTGTGTTGTGTGTGTATGTTTTGTGTTGTGTGTGTGTGTGTTCAGGGTCTGGAGAATTGTCTGTGTGTGATGAGGAATCTGTCGTATCAGCTCTACACGGAGCTTCCTCCGTCTGTGCGTCTGCGTCTAGAAGGACCGACCCGAGCTTCTGCCTCCAGGAACATGGACGCCATCAGCTGTTTCCCTCTGTACAGCAAGAAACACACTCAGGTCAGACTCACACACACAGACTCACACACACACACACTGTCATACACACAGACTCACACACACACACACACACTCTCACACACACACACACTCTCCACACACACACAGACTCCACACACACACAGGCTCACACACACACAGACTCCACACACACACACAGACTCACACACACACACACAGACTCACACACACACAGGCTCACACACACACACACACAGACTCACACACACACAGGCTCACACACACACACAGACTCACACACACACAGGCTCACACACACACAGACTCACACACACGACTCCCACACACACACACAGACTCACACACACACACACTCTCACACACACACAGGCTCACACACACACTCACGACTCCCACACACACAGCTCACACACTCTCCCCACACACACACAGGCTCACACACAGGCTCCCACACACACACTCACACACACACACACACACAGACTCACACACACACTCTCACACACACACACACTCTCTCCACACAGACTCACACACACACAGACTCACACACACACACTTCACACAGAATTGAATTGAAATTGAATCCTTTTATTGTCATTTATACCAAGGTACAAGGAAATTTAAAATACAAACCTCCACACACACACACTCTCTCACACACACACACACACACCTCTCACACACACACACACACACACACACACACACAGACACACACTGTGGTAAACCTGTTGTGTTGACTGCAGTGTAAACAGAACCTCAGCGTTCTCTCTGAAGTGTCCCGTCAGCCCAAAGGTTCTGAGTGGCTCTGGCACCCGAGGATTGTGACACTGTACAAGAAGGTTCTTCTGGACTCAGACAGCAGCGCCACCTGCAGGGAGGCTGCTGTAGGAGCTCTGCAGAACATCACCACAGGAGACACCTGGGTGAGCTTTGTGCTCCACAGGAAACACACACTTCAGCTGTTGTTGAAGCAGGTCTGTTTGACTGTGTGTGTGTGTGTGTCTCTGTGTGTGTGTGTGTGTGTGTCTCTCAGTGGTCATCAGTACTGACCGCTGTGGTCACAGAGCAGGAGAAGATGTTGTCCGTCCTCCTCGATCTCTTAGACTCCAGCAGTGACACGGAGCTCCAACCTTTGACTGGTCTGCTGAGAAATCTGTCCAGACACTCGTCCAACAAAGACCACATGGGTAAGACGTCAACGAACATCACTGAGGGACATTCTGTCTCTTCTGTCTTCTGTCTTCTGTCTCCTGTCTCTTCTGTCTTCTGTCTCTTCTGTCTTGTTCCTCCTGTCTCTCCTGTCTCCTGTCTCCTGCTCTCAGCAGAGACAGGTCTTGAAGACAGATGTGGACTCTTCTGAACATGAAGGAACCACAGGTGAGAAGAGTCTGGACTGAGATGATCTGGTGACACAGTGTCAGGGTTAAAGTTCAGCATCAGTTCTAGAACACGTGTACAGACCAGGTCAGAGGTCAGTGAGCAGCAGACTGACCTCAGGTCCAGCAGAAGACACAGGAGATGAACGTGGTCTGTGGAGTCCAGACCTGATGACACACACACACAGCTGTTCTTTGTTCCTCAGCGAAGACCATGGTGAACATCATTGTGTCCAAGCTGCCGTGTGATGGACTCCAGAAGACACCGTCCAGCGAGGTGGTGTCCAACCTGTGTGGAGTCCTCAATCACCTGGTCACCTGCAGCTCTCTGGCCGCGCGTGACATCACTTACTTCAACGGCCTGTCCAAGCTGGTGGGCATCAAGACCTTCCACGACCACAGGTCTGAGAACGACCGCCGCTCTCCAGCAGGGGGCAGACGTTTAATATCTCACTGTGAGACAGGAAACCACCTCTGTGACCTCTGTGACCTCAGTTTCTTGTGTGTGACCTCTGACCTCTGTGACCTCTGTGACCTCTTGTTTCAGTCCTGGGAGAGTGAAAGCAGCGAGAGCCGCCTCCACCGTGCTCTACAACATGTTTCAGTACAACAAGCTGCACAAACACTACAAACTGGTGAGACACACAAACAGCACTTCACATCAGAGCGCCCCCTTACTTCAGTTCACTTAATAACATCTATTTCACATGATCACGTCTCACTGTGAGACAGACTCACTCTGCCACACCAAAGTCCAGAGAGAAAACCAGTGATTTTAACAGGAGCTGGTGATCCACTGCTGCCTCGTGTGGTCACTGTTGCCGTGTTTCCACTGGCTCGACTCGCCTCGCCACAGAACCTGCTGCCAGGTACCTGCTCTGGGCCTGACGACGATGAACTGTACATGAGTCAAAAAAACTTAACAATCCTAAAAACAAGAGTGAACCTCCAACAACGGGCAGTTATCACAGACCTGCTGCTCAACTGATGATTCTGATGATTCTAATGATTCTGATGATTCTGATGATTCTAATGATTCTGATGATTCTGATGATTCTGATGATTGTAATGATTCTGATGATTCAGTTACACTGAAAACAACTGCCACTGTGTGTGTGTGTCTGTCTGTCTGTCTGTCTGTGTGTGTGTGTGTGTGTGTTTGTGTCTGTGTCTGTGTCTGTGTGTGTGTGTGTGTGTGTGTGTGTGTGTGTGTGTGTCTGTGTGTGCTGTCTGTGTGTGTATGTGTGTGTTTGTGTCTGTCTGTCTGTCTGTGTGTGTAGAGGTGTGTGTGTCTGTCTGTCTGTGTGTGTCTGTGTAGAGGTGTGTGTGTATGTAGAGGTGTGTGTGTGTGTGTCTGTCTGTCTGTCTGTGTGAGTGTGTGTGTGTGTGTGTAGAGGTGTGTGTGTATGTAGAGGTGTGTTTGTGTCTGTGTGTGTGTGTGTGTGTAGAGGTGTGTGTGTGTCTGTCTGTGTGTGTGCGTGTCTGTGTGCGCGTGTGTGTTTGTGTCTGTATGTGGTGTGTGTGTGTGTCTGTGTATGTCTGTCTGTGTGTGTGTGTGTAGAGGTGTGTGTGTGTGTCTGTGTGTGTGTGTGTAGAGGTGTGTGTGTCTGTGTGTGTGTGTGTGTGTGTGTGTGTGTGTGTGTAGAGGTGTGTGTGTGTCTGTGTGTGTGTGTGTGTGTGTGTGTAGAGGTGTGTGTAGAGGTGTGTAAACTGTAAGCTGTAATTTTAAAACTTGAACACATTCAGAGAATCAAACTAACACGTTGTGATTCTGTGAGAATGAAGTGAAAAGAAAGAGCAGAAGTGGGCGTCGCCGACACTGTGCTCTGAACTTTTATCTCCACCACATAGTTTACTGGTTTCTTTCTGCACACATCTGCTTTTCATCCCACTTGACCTCCATTCCTCTGTGATAATTGGTCCCACCCCTCCCTCCATCACGCCGTTCTTCTCTCCACGCCTGATCCACACTTGGCTCTGACGACGTGAAATACCTCCACTGATTACTCCGATATTTACAGGGTTACCAGAGTTCTCTGAGAGACTTCTCACGCTCAGATTGTCCTCAGTGACACAAAGTGACCACACGAGGCAGCAGAGTCTCTGTGTCTGTGTGTGTGTATCACACAAGAAATAGACTCCACTGATTTGTAACGTGGGCAAACAAAGTTAGTGAGGAGTTCATGGCGTTTTTTTTAGATGTCTCTTTGTCCTGATTGTTGTGTCTCAGAAGGACACGCACACAGAAACACACCAACTCAGCCAAACAACCAAAATCACCTTGTTATTGATCATTTCCTGATCAATCATGTAATAAATGAATCCATATAAACACATTTCTTTACTTCATTACTCAGATGAACATTTTATGCTTTAATATTTAATATTCTTTTATTTCTGCTGACAGGAAAACATCTCACTGTTTTGTTCCTTTCTTTGTTCTTCAGAAAGGATTTTCCCGGAAGGATTTCACAGATGCCTCCATGTAGACATGTCACATGACTGTGGACAGAGGAGGAGGAGCAGGAGAAGGAGGAGCAAGACGAGCAGGAGGAGCATGGAGAGGTGTTTATCTAAACGTGTCTGAATCGCAGGAGGAGTTGATTTTAGTAGCTCGTTGTTAAAGACACAGTCCCGGGTTCTGACTCACTGTCAGAGCTGACTGCTGACTACTGCGCCCCCTGCTGCTGAGAACCAGCCTGACACTCAGGAAACAATTAAAATGAAATTGAATTGAAACTGAAGTCTGTAAACTACTCACTCTCCCACACCAAAGTCCAGAGAGAAAATCAGTGATTGTAGCTGCTGGTCCTCTGCTGCCTTGTGTGGTCACTTTGTGTCACTGACTCAAAATAAGACATTTGAACTTAGTGGAGGAGGCAGTGTGTGTGTGTGTGTGTGTGTGTGTGTGTGTGTGTGTGTGTGTGTGTGTGTGTGTGTGTGTGGGAGAGTGAGTTCTTTACAAACTTCAGTTTCCTGTAATAAAAGTCAGTCTAACAGTGAGATAAAGACGTGATCATGTGACGTAGAAAGTCTTTTGTTAAAGTGGATAAAAGCTGTCTGTAGTTTATGTGAAGGAGACAGTGAGACAGAAGTGAGACAGTCTCACCCTCAGAGAACTCACTGCTCTTTGTCAGTGTTTTCCTCAGAACAGCGTGTTCTGTCGACTCCTTTTTTAAAATAAGTTTGTTTGAATTCATTTAGGAGCAGATTTGAACTTTTTATACGTTGGTATTGTTTGTAAATTAGTTTTACTTTCGTTTTATTAGTTTGAGTTTTTCGTAATATAGATATAGATTAGGTGATTCACTTCATATCATTATGTATGAAATTCATTTGCAAAGATGAAAACTAAGCACATTTTTTGAGTTAGTTTTATAAACACACAATTCACTTTCAGTTTGTTATCGTTTTTAGTTTTATTTCAGTGAATAAAAATGTTTTTCTTACTTATTACAAAGTCTTACTTTGAGCAAATGATTAATCTTTTTCTTTATCGAACATCAAAGCATTAGTCTTTGATGTTAGATAAAGAAAAGATTAATCATGATCTTAATGCGTTCATCTTTTCCTTCTTTTTTTTTTATTTTCCTCTCCTTAGTGGTTGACAACTCGTGTGTATGTTAATGTGTGTGTTAGTGTCACCAGGTTAGTGACTCCAGGTCCAGGTCAGGGACTGAGGTCCAGATCGTGGATTGAGACGTGGCTCCTGTGTCTCAGACTGGTTCTCAGCACAGTCTAACAGAGAAGATAACACAACTAAAACATCGTTCAGAGGAGTTTCCAGATGTTATTTTAGATGTGTGGTGGTGGGAGGAGACACAAAGCCTGACCTTCACACTGAAAGTGTATGTTAGGGAGGCTCAGAGATTCACTCACCCACTCACTGTGACGTCACAAACTCACCAAAACACAAAAACACCTTTGAAACTTGTTACGTTGCCATTAAAATGAAGATGAAATAAGAGTGAGAAAAGTTCAATATGTAGTTTGATGTTAAATGAATCTATAAATGAAAATAATCCTTCTAACTCAGTATGAAATCCATAGGAACAGTTTCATGCTCTAACTTCACCAGCCACCAGGGGGCAGAATATCATGAGTCACATTCAAACTGTCAAAATTCAGAAAAGAAAACAATTGAATGATCAAGTGTTTTTGAGAAAATCATCGACTGCACCTTTACTTTGACATCCAAACAGCTAGCATTTGTTGACAAGCATCATATCCAAAGATGCTAATGTTAGCAACTTTGCTAATATTAGCAAACATGGCTAAAGTTTGCAAAGTCTGCTAGCAATCCTGCTACCTAAAGCAACGTTGCTAATGCTGGCTAATGTTGCACAGTTCTGCTAATGTTAGCAACTTTGCTAACGTAAAGTTTGGTGGGAAAACAAAGGAAACAAAATGGCCACCACAGCAGTAAATGTTTTAAAAGAAGATTGACATTATTTTACGATGAACGTCCACACGCGTGAGTGTCGTGTCTGCGTTGAGGAGACACAAACACATCATGTATTCATCACTTCTGTAATCTGCTTGTTTGTACTAATACATAATAAACTATAAATATCTAAAGTCCTTCATTCTTTGAATGATTTAATTAAATTTCACTTTATTAGTTTCGTACATTTGAACATAAACAAACATCAATTGATCTAATAAAGAGTGAAAATCTTCTTTGTTGTTTTTCACAGTAGTTGAGGGCCACACGGTGGTGTAGTGGTTAGCACTCATGCCTTTGCAGAAGAAGAAGAAGACAAAGTTCGAGTCCAGGTTGGAACAAGGGTCTTTCTTTCAGGTCACATGTTCTCCGGGTTCCTCCCACAGTCCAAAAGGGTTAGGGTTAGGGTTAGGGTTAGTGAATGTGAATGTGAGAGTGAACGGTTGTGAACGTGAGAGTGAATGATTGTGAATGTGAGAGTGAATGATTGTGAATGTGAGTGTGAATGGTTGTGAATGTGAGAGTTAGGGTTTGTGAATGTGAGAGTGAATGGTTGTGAATGTGAGAGTGAATGATTGTGAATGTGAGAGTGAATGATCAGAATGTGAGAGTGAATGAATGTGAGTGTGAATGTTTGTGAATGTGAGTGTTAGGGTTTGTGAATGTGAGTGAATGGTTGTGAATGTGAGAGTGAATGATGTGGAATGTGATTGTGAATGTGAGTTGTGAGAATGAATGTGTGAATGTGTGTGAATGGTTGTGAATGTGTGAGTGAATGGTTGTGTGAATGTGTAAATGGTTGTGAATGTGTGAGTGTGAATGAAATGTAAGAGTATGGTTGTGAGTGTGAGAGTGAATGATTGTGAATGTGAGAATGGATGATTGTGAATGTGAGAGTGAATGATTGTGAATGTGTGTGTGAATGATTGTGAATGTGAGAGTGATTGGTTGTGAATGTGAGTGAATGATTGTGAATGTGAGAGTGAATGGTTGTGAATGTGTAAAATGGTGTGAATGTGAGAGTGAATGTGAGTGTGAATGGTTGTGAATGTAAGAGTAAATGGTTGTGAGAGTGAATGATTGTGAATGAGAATGGATGATTGTGAATGTGAGAATGATTGTGAAAGTGTGTGTGAATGGTTGTGAATGTGAGAGTGAATGATTGTGGATGTGAGAGTGAATGGTTGTGAATGTGAGTGTGAATGGTTGTGAATGTGAGAATGAATGATTGTGAATGTGTGTGAATGGTTGTGAATGTGAGAGTGAATGGTTGTGAATGTGTGTAAATGGTTGTGAATGTGAGAGTGAATGTGAGTGTGAATGGTTGTGAATGTAAGAGTAAATGGTTGTGAGTGTGAGAGTGAATGATTGTGAATGTGAGAATGGATGATTGTGAATGTGAGAATGAATGATTGTGAATGTGTGTGTGTGAATGTGAATGTGAGAGTGATTGGTTGTGAATGTGAGAGTGAATGATTGTGAATGTGAGAGTGAATGGTTGTGAATGTGAGTGTGAATGGTTGTGAATGTGAGTGTGAATGGCTGTGAATGTGAGAGTGAATGCTTGTGAATTGTTGTTTGTCTCTGTGAACCTGCAGTCATCAGACACCTGTGTGGAGTCAAAGAAGTGCTGGTCATTAAAGGTGACATAGAATGCTTGTATCACACATATATGTTAGTTATGGAGGTCTACTTACATATATTAACTTGTTTTCATGGTCACATATATGTTAGTTATGGAGGTCTACTTACATATATTAACTTGTTTTCATGATTAAAAACCTCCTAGTCGCTGCAAACGAGCCGATCAAAATATCTCCTCACTGACGCTCTCGTCAGCCGCGCTGTTTCAGACCAAAACCACACCCCTAGAATGTGGCCTGTATTGTGATTGGCCAGCCAACGAGAGCTTTCCCACTGTCCTGTGATTGGCCAGGTACCTGGAAGTGACGTAATAGATAGGCCAGCTCTCAGATACACAGCTCCCCCTCTGGCACACGGTGGATGCTCTGCATCTCAGCAGCTACAACTAGAGTAGTTCTTCTTCTTCTGCGGTTGAATGTACGCAACCGGATGTGCCGGACTAGTGCCCGCACCAGGAGGCGCTACGGTGGTGAGAGGAGTGGTGAGGATTTTTGATGACGACATCAAATTAAGGAAGTGTCGATCCGCTTCGCAGAGCCCAGGAAAACAATACAACACTATTTTCTCAGCAGTGGCTGAACTGTTTGTTCTGAATCTTTAGGGTTTCATAAACGAGGTCATGACGCAGATACACACACACAAACGCAGCGTTAATTGGAGCTTCCGGTCTATGTGGGCTTTAAGTTATTAACCGCTCACCTCAAAGTAAACAGGAGGTTTTTCAGAATGTGAGGTGATGAACACATGATAGGTCATCAGACAGCAGGTGTTTGTTCAGTGTTTTAGCCTCATCCACACATCTTTCTGTGAACTGCAGGTTCACCTGAGTCTTCTTCTTGATGTTGTTCTTCATGGTGTGGTTCTTCATGATGTTGTTCTTCAAGATGTTGTTCTTCGTGGTGTGGTTCTTCATGGTGTGGATCTTCATGATGTGGTTCTTCATGGTGTGGTTCTTCATGGTGTGGATCTTCATTATGTGGTTCTTCATGGTGTGGTTCTTCACTGTTCTCTTCATGACCTTCATAATGAGTGAGGTGAGAGCCACATGTCAGAGGTCATCACTGTGGAGTGATTCCACAGCTGCTGGACTGTGAGCTCTAGAACAGGAGATAAAACATGCCCTCTAGCTGCACTGCACAGTACTGCAGGACCCGGACAATCTGTGGAGATTCTGTTATGGAACATGTGACCATCATACCTATGATAACTTCACCTGGTACCATTTAACCTGCTGAATGTGGCACCTGCAGTAACAATAATAATGATAATAATAACAGCAATAATAATGCATTTATATTGGTGTGTTTTAACACAGCCAAGGACTTGTCAACAAACAAAATACAACACAACAACAAATGTTTCTGTCTTACAGAGACTTGAGATAATGTACGTTGTGATTTAGTGTGATACAAATAAAATGAAACTGAGTTGAGTTGATCCTGACGGGATCCTCATAAATGTCCAGTTGTGTTTGTGTGTTTGTTTTATGTTATTTTGTGGGTGTGTAAATAACTGTTTAAATGATGGGAATAATAAGGATAAGAATAAACATAATAATGATACCAGTAATAATAATGATGATGATGATGATGATGATGATGAAATGTTGTTAAATAGTTCGGTAAACAACCTTTTTGATTCCTCCGGTAAATACTTCAAGACAGTAGGTGGCGGTAGTGCTCATTAACGCAGGAATACCGTAAAGAAGAAGAAGAAGCGGAAGTGACAAAGCTTTTATTGTGAAAGGTGTGATGGGCGGAAGTGTCGTTGTTGTTGTCTCTCTCACACACAGAGAGTTTGTGTGTGTTTAAAAGAGTGATTTAAAAGATGCTCCGCGCGCCACAAACACACATTTAAACGTTTGTTTTCGTCACGCGGATGTTTAAGAGTTTGACGGAAGCGGACAAACATGAGAGAGACGCCGCTGTCACGTGTGTTGTCTTCTGGAAACTGATTGGTTGAGCGCAGCAGCGTCGGCTCCTCGTCTGTGAGTGTGTACAATCTTTGTTTTACTTTAAACTTGTTGTTTTTGGGGGTAAAAGCGTCACAGTGAAGTTCCGACACGTTTAAACTCCGAGTATTCGTTGTTTGTGTGAAAGTGACGGCGCGAAAATGCAGTTTAAACCTCAACATTAGCTTAGCCAGGCGAACGCTAGTGAGTATGTTAGCCTGTTAGCTAACAGGCTAGTGAACATAAATACAAACACATTCTGATTTAAATCAATAATTGAAATGTTATCGCGTTCTGTGTAAAGTGTGAAACCGCGTTTTAATCACATGAACAGGTGTGTTTCACCTGTGACTGCTGAACTTTAATCACTGCGAGCTTTGCTTTGTTTTATTTGTGTTAGCAAATAAAGGCTTTTTCTATTGTCCACTGGATTTTCATCAAACCGCTTAGACCCGAGTTCATTCATTCATTCATTCATTCATTCATTCATTCATGATTTTCAACTCATGTAAACTGTGTGTGTGAGTCTCCAGGTCCGGGTATTAAAGCGTTGTTGATGCAGCACTTTGTCTTAAGTGTAAAGTTCGTGTATTTAATGATGAATAATAAATAATCACATCATTATATTTAAGTAAAGACAGGGAAATTAAGCTGTTCGTGAGTCTTAACTGCACGTGGATGTGCTGTTAAACCACATGTGTATGTTTTCAATTCCACTTTGTTTATTCTGATTGTAGCAATTACATTTTTAAAGTAATATTAAACACATGAAGGAGGAAGTTAAACTGTTACAATGTGGCTGAAAAAACTGATGCGCAAGAAAAAGTCAATAAAAAAGTGAGTAATTCACAGTTTGAACTAATAATAAAAAGTATGGACAGAGATGTTCTCAGAAACACAATGAATGTATATAATTATTTTATATAAGTTCAGGCACAACATGTGGATTATAGAGACGGACTAATTTAAAATAAATATTTATTCAAAGTTAAAGTTTGTGTGTAATACATAATTAAAACAAAATAAATCACTCAGATATATCGACTGCACTAAGTAATAATGATAAAAAAAACCTGAGCGTTCACTCCATCTTTAATCGTGTTATAATTTGACCTTTTTCATTTCATTTGAACTGTCTATTATTTTTCTGTATAAAGATGTCTTCAGTCTGTTGTTGGTAAATAATGGACAGGTGAATGTAATCTTTAGTTGCAGCTCTGCTGCGATGTCTGATGTTTTCAGAAATGACAGACTGTTGTGTTTAGCTGTGAATGACTGTGGTGTTGTTTGTGTTGCAGGATAACTGCTGCAGACAGAGTGAGACCGAGTGCAGACGGTGCAGCTGTACAACGACAGGTGCAGCTTCGATATGACTAAGAGAAGCCCGTCTTATCAGCTTGTCAAAAGGTAAAAAGGCTTTTATTTGAGAGTTGTCACTGTCACAGTGAGAAGTTCACATATTTAAGAAAATAAGTCCCAGCACATGCAGATTTGGGCTTTAGACAGAGTGGACATTCTAATTTGACCATAGGTGTGCATGTGAGAGTGGACAGTTGATCAATTCACACTCATTCACTTTGCATCACTCATTCACATGCTTGTGCACAGGAGCAGTTTGGAGTTCAGTTCAGTGCTCAGTGTCTTTTCCCAGTGACTCATGAGCTTGTAGACTCACAGAGCCTGGGATCGAACCCCAACCTGAGTCTTCACTGCATTCTTTTGTCTTTGCTGTTTTCACTGATGACAGTTGTGTCTAAAGCGTCTGAGTGCGTCAATACTGTCAAACTTCTATATTATTTATATGTGTGTCTGAGTGATCAGTGGTGAGGTGTGACAGACAGACAGACAGACAGGCAGGCAGGCAGGCAGGCAGGCAGGAGACTCTTTGTTCTGCCGTGAACACAGAATGTATTGACTGGTTTTTCCTAACAGCGGTTAGGTACAGATCAACATTCCCATTCCGACATGTGACAGGATGCTGAACCATCACTGCAGAAGGAACCCGGAGCTTCACGATGAGCTGCAGATCCAGGCTGCGGTGGCAGCCGGAGACGTGTGCACGGTCAGGAGAATGCTGGAGCAGGGATATTCGCCCAAAGTCCGCGACGCCAACGGCTGGACGCTGCTCCACTTCTCTGCCGCCAAAGGAAAAGAGAGATGTGTGCGAGTCTTTCTGGAACACGGAGGTCAGTTTCTGTCCCTCTGGCTGCTGAAGCCTTACTTCATCTGGTGGTTCTCACTGTTAACACTAGAGGGCATTATTGCACTGAATAAGACGGCCTTTCATTCACTTCTGTGTGAGTTGAAAACCTTTTAGTTTATTGTGTTCGAATATTATAATGTTAGAGTTCAAAGAGGTGAACATTTGTTAACTTAAGAAATTAGAAAATATTCACATTTAAGAAGCTGAAAAATGACAGAAAGTAGAAAATATTCACATTTGAGAAGTTGAAAAATGACAGAAAGTAGAAAATATTCACATTTAAGAAGCTGAAAAAATGACAGAAAGTAGAAAATATTCACATTTAAGAAGCTGAAAAATGACAGAAAGTAGAAAATATTCACAATTAAGAAGCTGAAAAATGACAGAAAAGTGGTAAAATGTTCACATTTGAGGAAGAAAACATTGCAGAAAGTAGAAAATATTCATATTTAAGAAGCTGAAAAATGACAGAAAGTAGAAAATGTTCACATTTGAGAAGCTGAAAAATACAAAGTAGAAATGTTCACATTTAAACTGAAAAATGACAGAAAGTAAAAGAAAATATTCACATTTAAGGCTGAAAAAGACAGAAAGTAGAAAATATTCACATTTGAAGCTGAAAAATGACAGAAAGTAGAAAATATTCACATTTAAGAAGCTGAAAAACCACAGAAAGTAAATATTCACATTTAGAAGCTGAAATGAAATGAGCTGAAAAATGACACAAAGTAGAAAATATTCACATTTAAGAAGCTGAAAAATGACAGAAAGTAGAAAATATTCACATTTAAGAAGCTGAAAAATGACAGAAAGTAGAAAATATTCACATTTAAGAAGCTGAAAAATGACAGAAAGTAGAAAATATTCACATTCAAGAAGCTGAAAAATTACAGAAAGTAGAAAATATTCACATTTAAGAAGCTGAAAAAGAATTATTAAAATAAAAACACTCCTCCTGTGTTTGACTCTTTGTCTTAAACTCCTCCCCCTTGTGTCCACAGCTGACCCCACAGTGAAGGACTTCATCGGCGGCTTCACAGCTCTTCACTACGCCGCCATGCACGGTAGAGCACGCATCGCCCGCCTCATGCTGGAGTCCGAGTTTCGCAGCGACATCATAAACGCTAAAAGCAACGACGGCTGGACGCCGCTGCACGTGGCCGCACACTACGGCCGCGACACCTTCGTACGCCTCCTCCTCGAGTTCAGGGCCGAGGTGGACCCACTAAGCGACAAGGGCACCACACCGCTGCAGCTGGCCATTATTCGTGAGCGCTCCAGCTGCGTGCGGATCCTCCTGGACCACAGTGCCAACATCGACATTCAGAACGGCTTCCTGCTGCGCTACGCCGTCATCAAAGGGAACCACTCGTACTGCCGCATGTTCCTGCAGAGGGGGGCGGACACCAACTTGGGCCGTCTGGAGGACGGTCAGACGCCGCTGCATCTGTCCGCACTCAGAGACGATGTTCTATGCGCACAGATGCTCTACACGTACGGAGCCGACACCAACTCCAGAAACTACGAGGGACAAACGCCTGTGGACATTTCTGCTGGCATGTCAGGACTCAGCCGACCCTGTCTGGACTTCCTCCAGGAGGTCACCAGTAAGTCTCACCCTCTCACCCCGTCACCACACACTCTCAGCCCGTCACCCTCTCACCACACTCTCACCCCGTCACCACACACTCTCACCCGTCACCCTGTCACCACACACTCTCACCCTCTCACCACACACTCACACCCTGTCACCCTCTCACCTCACTCTCACCGTCACCACACTCTCACCCCGTCATCCCTCTCACCACCTCTCACCCTTTCACCACACACTCACCCTGTCACCACACTCTCACCCTGTCACCACACTCTCACCCTGTCACTCACCCTTATTTTGGAACTTAAGGATATTTTTGAGGACGTTTTTTTTTCACGTGGTTGCCGTGACGTCCGTCTCTGACCAATCAGCTGATGTTGGTATGAAGAGTTTGAAGTGGGCGGGGCTTAAGCAGAGAGAGTATGAGTAGGGTTTCCGATTGTTGGCGGGGGAACAACGGTCACATTCCTCTGTCTTTGATATCAAAGAGGCGAGTCACATGACACCTCCAGCACCTGGATTAACGGCTGCCATCAAAGACTCGTCCCTCGCTGAGTGACAGACGCCGCCGGCTCTTTTCTGCCGCTCACACAAAAGCTTTGAGAGCCACAGCTGTGACGTCCACGTCGTCATGACGACAGCGTTGACTTTCATTTGAATAAAGTGCAGAAAGTTTGTTTTCCTGATGTAATCTTCATGAATGACGCTGGAAACCGAGGCCTTAATGTTTCCATTTTGTCAATTTTATACGTCCGGTTTTTCCCCTTTAGGGGGCGCCACAGATCCTCTGCCTCCGTCTTGTCCTCTTGTGTTTCACCCGCTGTCCCCTGTCCTCTGCACGTGTCCAAAGCTGTCCGCCTGACTTGTCCCTGGTTCACAGCTGTCTGTCACTTTTTGTTTGAACTTTAAATTTATTTTCATCGTGGGAATAAAAGGTTGCATGTTTGTTTGCTACAGCGAGGACAACATCCTGTCCACGGGGACACTGTCCTCTGTCCTCGACTAAGTGGTTAAATCCAAATTGTGAGACTGTGTTTGACCGAGTCTTTGTTTTTCCAGGACACCCTCGGACCCTGCAGGACTTGTGTCGGATAAAGACCCGTCAGTGCATCGGCCTCCAGAGTCTGAAGCTGCTGGACGATCTGCCCGTCGCTAAAGTCATGAAAGACTATTTAAAACACAAGTTTGACAACGTGTGAAGAGGGAGACGTTGTAACGCCCCCTGCTGTCAGGAATGAAGACTATGCAATCGTCAGGTCTGTAGTCAAACGCTGAGCGACAGTCTGTCCGCGTCTCTTTGTCCAGTTTAACGTCTTCACTCGTCGAAGGAGAATCAACTGTCATCTAATCTGGTTTCATTTAATCTGGTTCATCTTCACTGCTGAAGATAAAATGACGTGGAAACTGAGAAACTTCACACAAGTCATCGCAGCGCCCCCTGCTGCTGAGAGCCAGCCTCTGACTCTCTGCGTCACATGATCATGGAAACAGTCAGTCATGCTCAATGACTTTAACATCAGCACCAGGGGTTTGGACTCAGATTTCAGGCTGAAATGATGAGAGATCATCAGAATGTTCTTCCTGCTGCTGATTGGTCGGATCCAGACATCAACAGGAAGCTCGGTGTGAATGAGTGAGTTTTATTAAAGTGCTTGCTGATTAAATCACATGATAGTTTTTATTCTCGAGGCTGAAACTTTCACCCGTTCATCGATCCCGTCGTGTTTGTCGTTTTTAAAGCACATGTCATCATGAACATTTGAAGTGAGTGAATTCATGTTCACTCATTAACTCACTGTGTTTTTTTATCTCTGAGTAAGTGTGTGTGTGTGTTGTCTGACACACACACACAGTCAGTGTAAATATGTACAACAGATATTTTTGTAGATTTATTTAAGCCTTGATCTCTGCTCTTCTTAACGTATTTAAAGTTTGGATATAATATAAGGATCTGTTTGTTGTGACTTTATTGTTGTTGTTTTTGTTTGTGTGGTGAGTTCAAAGACTTCACAGCTGACTCTGAAACATTCTGGCAATTATAAATAGACGTTTAAATCCTGTTTTACTTTGTTTTCAAATCACAAATATTCCCGTGCGTTAAAGCCTTAAATCAGATTATTTTCACCCTCACTGTTTACAATAAATATGAATTTGAATAAGACGAGCAACAAAATGAATTATGGGAGAAAAGTAAAAACAAAAATTTGAAGCCATTTGTTTTTAATCTTCATTTTTTCAGACCTGGTCATTTAAAAAAAAACAATTTTTATATGATTTCATTTGAACTCTTCAAGTGTTTCCTTTTTCAAACGCAGTTACACAACGTTGTACGTTAAATATGCAGGATTTTCCATGTGCTACATGATTTACTCTGGAGGAAAAACACAGATTAGTCTTTTACTCCCTCTCAGCACCTTGAGGCCAAAAATGTCCCGTTCATATTAACTGTGAATTGATGAGGGTTTTTTTTGTTTTTTTTTACCTTAAATTAATCTTTACATTAGTCCTGATTATTATAACAATGTAAGTTACTGGAAGTAAACAGGCTTCCACTGGACAACAACACTGCCACCTGCTGGATTACTGTGGAAATGACATATATACCAAATGGGAAAATGGGTCAAAGTGGAAAAAAAAAAGGTTTGACACTTAATGTACGTCAGAGGAAGAACGGAACTATTTTTTAGACAATGTGTGAAGTCACTATTTTAAAAAAATCACTACTCTGAAGTTGCACGAGGGTGTTTTCAGTTCATGTTTCCTTTGACCTTTGACCTTCAGGTCGAGGAAAGTGAAAGTGTGAAGATCGTCTTCTCGTCTGCGTCCGTTTGTCACGTTGTCAGGGTTATGAATGCTGAGTCATTTGAACGTCACTTTTACTTTGAGTCTGATTCATTTAAAAAATCTCTGTGTGCGTGTGTGAGGGAATTTGTGTACGTGTGTGTGTGTGTTTTATAGTGTGTGTGTGTGTGTGTCAGTCGGTTCCTCAGCAGACATTGGTCGTCAGGGAAACACGTCACACATGGTCTCATGTGACCAATCACGCGAGTCTTCCTCACCGCTAACTACTGAATGTACAGAATATGCAGATTTTCAAACGTGTAAATAAACTGAAGTTAATGTTTCTGCTGATTCACCTCTTCCTGTGTGTGTGTGTTTGCCCAGGTATTACTAATGTTGTGGGGACCTAAACCTGTTTACAGTCACATTATGGGGACTTGTCTTCCTTGTGGGGACAAAAATCAGGTCCTCATGATATAAATGACTACATTTTAAGGTTAGTGTTAGGATTAGGATTAGGCCAGTAGTAATTGTGGTTAAGGTTAGCGTAAATCTCCAGGAAATGAATTTAAGTCAATGCAATGTCCCCTCAAGTCATGAATGTTGAACGTGTGTGTGTGTGTGCGCTTTACAAAAGTGAGATAAAGATGAGATCATGTGACGTAGATGTTTTTATGTGTGACTCGTTGATGAGTCATTATTCATACGTTCACTGTGTCGTTGCAGGATGAATGAAACATAAATTTGTCCTCCAGGAAACGAGGAGACATTCCAGCAGCTGACATCGTCTCATTTCCTCCGTCCTCTGTCAAGGAACTCTTTATCTTCCTGCTCGCTTCAGGAGACAAGTGTGTGTGTGTGTGTGTGTGTGTGTGTGTGTGCGAGTGAGCGAGTGAGACCGAACAAAGACACTCTTTCTGACCACCTGTTAGCATTAGCCACTGTTCTGTCTCTGTCTCTGTCTCTGACTTTGTCTCTGACTCTGTCTCTGTCTCTGTCTCCTGTCCCTGTCTCTGACTCTATCTCTGTCTCTGTCTCTGTCTCTGACTCTGTCTCTGTCTCTGTCTCCCCCTGTCTCTGACTCTATCTCTGTCTCTGTCTCTGACTCTGTCTCTGTCTCTGTCTCTCCTGTCTCTGACTCTATCTCTGTCTCTGTCTCTGTCTCTGTCTCCGTCCCTGTCTCTGACTCTATCTCTGTCTCTGTCTCTGACTCTCTCTGTCTCTGACTCTATATCTGCCTCCTCTGTCTCTGTCCCTCAGGGTCTGTTGTGTCTCAGATCCTTGAACCCTTGAACTCTTGACTTTTTCAAATGTTAATGAAGTTTAAAAATAAACTTCCTGATTTTAATGAGGTTTAAAAACTCAAGAGCTTCAGACTTTTCAAAGTTTCCTGTCAGTGAAGCAGAGGCTGATGTAACAGACTTAAATAAATGCAACTCAAAATAATGACGAGATATGCAAATAGAACATCACAAGGTAAATATGTAACAACCGACAATGCTGAAGAAATGAAAATAAATCAAAGACGTTTGTAAACATAATATGATAAAAAATGATCATTCTCAGAATGAAGCTGTTACACAGACGTCTGTGAACCACTCACTCTCCCACACCAAAGTCCAGGAGCTGCTGCTCCTCTGCTGCCTCGTGTGGTCACTTTGTGTCACTGACGTCAATCTGAACGTGAAGAGACAAAATAAGACATTTGAACTCAAATAACCACTGAACAAACGTGAAAAATCCCAGAGTCTCACAGACGAGCTCCAGGTTTCTACACAAGACTGTGTTGATTCGGCATGTTACTGTGTGTGTGTGTGTGTGTGTGTGTGTGTGTGTGTACATGTTATCAATTTAAAAAACTGTGAAATTATCTGAATGTCTACACTGTAAAAAACAAACAGTTTTCAGTAGAAAACTGTCTTCTCTGACAAACCTATTTAAACAGGGTAGAGCGCCCCCTGTCCTGAAGACTGTGTATGATGACAGTACCCATAATGCATTGTCCCACTTCAGGTGTATTCTGTGTTTTTTCCACAGCTCTGGACTGACTCAAACATGACATTGTAGACTATCATGACCTCTCAGGTTTTGCTGAGTCATGACTTCTCTGAAAGCTCTTCTCTGCTCGCTGATCTGAGCAAAGTGACGAGTTTCACGCTGAGGTTTCGTCTTTTCTACGTCCACTGATGATGATCTACATGTGATGACACCATCTGTGTCTGAGCTTCTTCTCTTTCATTCTGTCAGTGAATGAATGTGCAAATTGGTGTGATGTGAAAAACAAAGGTTTCCGTTTCACGTTGAAACAGCCAGGAGTCACAATCATGAAAACTCTGTGTATGTGTGTGTGTGTGTGTGTGTGAACCAGCTGGTTCTCTTAAACCTGGTCAAATATAACCCTCAACATACTCAACATGACCCGGTTATTTATTTTATTTACTGTATTTCATGTTAATTGTTCATGCACTTTTCCAAAATGCCTTGTTTGTTATTGTACATTAAAAAACGTCAACAACAGAGTTACAGACAAATCAACCAATCAAAAAATGATTTGTGGCGATGTGGCACCGCCCCCTCCCATCACCAACCAATCAGTGTAAGTAATTCTTCGTGTACGGGGCAGCAGGGGCACGCGGACACTCACGGCTTTAAAAAAGTAAAATGGCGCTGGTGCCGATTCACTGTGGATTCTGTTTTCTAGACTCAGTTTTTAAGATAAAAACATGTTTTACGACAGACAGAGGACAGACAGAGGATAGACAGGATAGACAGAGGACAGGTGAATGATGAGGACACTTTTCGGAAGCTAGCTACATCTAGCTGTTAGCCGCGGTGTTAGCGACAGCAGCTAACTAGCAGCTAATCGACGTTTGCTGTTTGTGTGTGCAGTTTTAGGAACAGCGGGGATTGACGTTTAAAAGGACACAACGACGGAATGATTGTTTTAAACCGCAGCAGAGAAACAACAGCGAGAAGCAGCTTAACTTCATCCTAGTTCGTCCTAAAGATCCATGAAGTGACAGGTGAGTCCTGCTGTTTTATCAAAGATAATTGTCACATTTGCTGCTGTGGGATAAATTACCTCATTTACGTCTGATATATTTGTTATGTAGAACTGGTTGTTGGTGATGAGTGTGGTTTCAGACTGTGGTGTTGACAGTGTTGTCTCAACACCACTGTCGACAGTGTTGTCCACAGTGTTGTCGACAGTGTTGTCCACAGTGTTGTTGACAGTGTTGTCGACAGTGGTGTTTACAGTGTTGTCGACAGTGTTGTTTACAGTGTTGTTGACAGTGTTGTTGACAGTGTTGTCAGTGTTGTCCAGAGTGTGCTGACAGTGTTGTCCATAGTGTTGTTGACAGTGTTGTTGACAGTGTTGTCAGTGTTGTCCACAGTGTTGTTGTCTGACAGTGTTGTCCACAGTGTTGTGTTGACTAAAGTTTACAGTGTTGTCGACAGTGTTGGAAAGCAGTGTTGCCTACAGTGTTGCGACAGGTGTTTACAGTGTTGCGCCAGTGTGTCGACAGTGGTGTTTGCAGTGTTCGGTGTTTACAGTGTGGCATGTTGTTGACAGTGTTGTCGACAGTGTCAGTGTTATTACAGTGGTTGCCACAGTGTTGTCCACAGTGTTGTTGTGTTTGTAGCGTTCGACAGTTGTTTGACAGTGTTGTTGACAGTGTTGAGTGTTGTTGTTACAGTGTTGTCGACAGTGTTGTTGACGGTGTTGCTGACAGTGTTGTGCAGTGTTGTTGTTGTTGACAGTGTTGTTGTGTTGTGTGATGTGTTGTGACAGTGTGACAGTGTTGTGTGACAGTGTGTTGACAGTGTGTTGCAGTGTTGACAGCTGACAGTGTTGTGAAGTGGTTGTGTTGACAGTGGTGTTGACAGTTGTTGTTGTTGAAGTGTGTGACAGTGTTGTCTGACAGTTGTTGTCGACATGTTTGTTGACAGTGTTGTTGTTGTTGACAGTGTTTTGACGTGGTGTTGTGACAGTGGTGTTGACAGTGTTGACAGTGTTGTGACAGTGTTGACTGTTGTTGTTGTTGAGTGTTGTCAGGTGTTGACAGTGGTGTGACAGTTTGTGACAGTGTTGTTGACAGTGTTGTTGACAGTGTTGTTGACAGTGGTGTTTACAGTGGTGTTGACAGTGTGTTGACAGTGTTGTTGTTGTTGTTGTACAGTGTTGTGTGTTGTTGTGGACAGTGTTGTTGACAGTGGTGTTGACAGTGGTGTTGTTGTTGACAGTGGTGTTGACAGTGTTGTTTACAGTGTGTTTACAGTGTTGTTGACAGTGTTGTTGACAGTGTTGTTGACAGTCAGAATGTCAGAATGACAGCAAATCAAATGATTGATTTGCTGTCACCTGCATTCACTTACTGTAATAGGGGTCCTCGTCTCCATTGAATTGATTGATTTGCTAAAATGATTCTAGATAAATAACAACTTTTTTTTACAATCAATAGATCTGTCATATGATTATTTCCTATAGAATAATAACCAACATTGCATTTCTCCATGTAATAATCCACCATCAATTGTATGATAAATGTGATGAGTCATGTAAAATACGTTGATTAAATGTAGCCTATTATTATCAAAAATGTAGGCAAGGCAACTTTATATAGCACATTTTAGCACAAGGTGATTCAAAGTGCTTTACATAAAATAAAATGAAAATACAACAATTCAACATACAGCATGTGGGACAAAATACAGAAGTAGCACAAATACAGCATGTAAAAATGACAGGCTTAAATGAAAATGATATCAATTCTATACAATTGGCCATGCAGGAAATAAATGAAAGCTATCCCATCGATTTGCACAACAATCAGTTGATAAATGTGATGAATATCACTTTCTAACGTTACTACTCGGGCTGCCAAAAGATAAAATATGGAGAATTTACATAAATTGCAGTGAAACAATAATGCTATTTTAATGATGTTCATATGAATGTTACTTATTAGTGCTGTCTTTTTGTTCTTTGGGGATTTTCCTTTTAATTTTAGGGATTTGGTTGCATTAATAGGTCCACATAATTGATTAGTTTAAAACAAAAACCATCAAGAAATCAATTGGTAGATTATTGTCTCCATATATTTTGTCCCTTTGATGGAGGATTTATATAACATGATGATGCTGAAATACTTCATTTTCTTTGTCACTTACACATTCAGCCTGTCGGCAATATTCTGCCTCGCTTTATTGATTGCTGCAGTATTGCCCTTCTTTGGGATTATGTGGCTGTAATCCACATATACCTCCGTGAGGAGGGTTTGCTCCACTGAGGAGAACATCTCTGCACACTCTTTTTTTCCCTTGCTTGTCGGTATTTTTCACGCTCGACTAGAATGGGCTTTTTATTTTCCCTGTGGGCGTGCACAAGTTGAGGCTGAACAGGTGAGGCTTGACTAAGCGTCAGGTGGAGCCAGCTGATTTCACTTGATGGAACAACTTGGAGCTCGATTGGGAAGTGGAGCTTAGTCAAGCTTCAAGCTTACACCTAAGTCTGGCAATTCTTAGCTACGTTGATGGAACACCCCCCAGCTGAGGCTCCATGCTTGCTATGAAACAGAAACCAAGCTTCTGTCTGAGTTCGGCTCTTTTTATCCCGATATTTTTGCAACAAGTGGAGGAGCAGTGCGTTCTCATCACGCTCTGAAAGGAGCCTTTGTTTGGCCGTGAACACCTGGACAAGGTTATCTCAGCAGTTCCCTCTCTCTCTGTGCGTCCAACTGCAGCAGCATGATTCAAAGTGCAGGCAGATAATAGACAGGCTTGGGAAAGTGCTTTAATTTTGAAGAGAAAGCAACAAACGGTCATGATGAACAGGTGGAGGTCACATCTATGGTCATGTGACGTCCTCCAGAGTCTGATTCCACAATTGAAACCAAAACCGGAGACTTGATGATATTAAAATACACTAATAATAACTTTTCATTTCAGATAATACCTGCTTTATTCTTTTAAATGAATGATATTTACATACGTTACAGTCACATTGACTTTAAATGTGGTCAAATTCTGCTGTAACACAAATAAATAGACTTAAAATGAAACAGGTATCAATGCAACAGCCTTTTAAAACCAGGAAAAGTCATCACAGATACTGTGATCCAAGAGCACCATATATAGATATTATATCCACATACTGATCAGAGCTTGATGCAGGTTTGTCATCTTTGTGCTCATTTGTTTCATGTCATCTGTAGTTTGACCACATGCTCATCACGTCCTGAACTCTGAGCTGTGACTGATGAGCTGAACAAAGACAAACTCTCCTCCACATGTAGTCTGCTCATGAACTGACTGCTCAGTGATTGTAACCGGCCTTGAAGCCTGCAGATGGGACTGTATCACTGGAAGGTGTGCAGTGCCAATTAGTGTGAGCAGCCAAGCCTGGTAGAGGAGAGGTCACCTGACTCCACTTTCCCACGACAGGCTGATCACCCACCTCTCAGTTAGCGGATAGGCAGAGTGAAATTTGGCAGAGTTACCTGGGTGGAACACATCGTCAGATGTATCATGAATGAATGAATGAATTCTCTCTCTAGTAATGTAAAAAAAACAAACATGAAAAAGCCTAAATGCAGTTTTTGGATTTCTGTGAAATATCCAGTCCCACCATAGAAATAAATATCAATATCAATAAAAGAGTAATTATAAAAAAATGAAGCCATTTAAAAGACATTTCAAAGCTTATGGGAGCAGTGGCAGAAGTTCGCCACCAGGGGGCGACTCTGCTGCTTGTTTCAATGAACATTTATGGTAAAATAAAGTCGGTACACATGTTGCTGAGGAGGTAACTGTGCCTGTCTCTAGTTTTAGCTTCTCTTCAATAGAACATGACACAGTCAATTATCTTCACAATTAGAGGAAAATAGATGGTGTACAAAACACGTGTGATTGACTCAAACAAGCTTCTTAAATGTGAATATTAGTTTTCAGGTTTGACAAACAATGATCGACATTTTATGGACTGAAAAACGAATTGGCTAATGGAGAAAATTATCATTGCACACAGTCCCAGTATTGTCCAGTAGGAGCCTGGTTCCAAGTAATGGCTCTGAAATTCACAATGTGTATTTGGAGAGTCTGAACATACTGAAGATTGACTGGTACTTAAAGACAACCAGTGTCGACCTGGTCCTGGTGTAGAAGAGGTGAACTAAAAAGACAAAATGTCCTTATTAAAAGGACATGTGAGGTCCACATTTCAGTTAGTCTGACAAAACAACTCATGTCGTTCAGAGCAGGTTTCTGAGGGATTTGCATGAGCCTGGGCCTGTGTTTTGCATCACACACACACACACACACCTCTCATTAGAAAGTGTTAGAAAGCTGCTGAAGTGAGAAATGAGCCTGTGAAAGCTGGTTGTCCTCATTAAACTTTGACATAAAGGGTGAGAAGAAGCGATGAAGGGGAAACAGTAGCAGACTGTGCATGAGTGTGTGTGTGTGTGTGTGTGTGTGTGTGTATGGAGTGAGCGCACAGCTTTGTTCCTCATAACAAAAGTGTTTGTTTGCATGTGTCCAGTTCCATTTGGCTTCACCAGGCCCCAGGTGCAAAAAGACCAACTTCACCACGATAACACATGTTCACTCCTGCTCAGTCGATGCAGTCACATTCAAACCTGCTTAATCCTGCTTTAAATGACGTTTGCAGTGTGAATGTATTCACTCCTGGGAAAAATGAGTGCAGTGCACGCAGGAGAGATCAGTGAGATTGTAACTATATTGTTGACTATATTCATGGAGGAGCATCACGCAGAACTTCTGCTGAAATATAATCCAGCTGACAAGAGCTGCTGCTTCAGATGTTAAACGAGACAACTGTCATGTCTCTGCGATCAGTTTGACCTCAGAGTTAAAAGATGAGTCGATTTCAGTTTTAATGATATACATTTTTATGCATGTTTCACTTTTAGCAACTTAACGAAAGGCTCAACTCATAAAATCTACGTCACTCTGAGTCCACTATATGTTCAGAACATGTCTTTATCTTTCCAACAGGAAACTGACGTCTGTAAACCACTCACTCTCCCACACCATAGTCCAGAGAGAAAAGCAGTGATTTTCAGGAGCTGTTGATCCACTGCTGCCGACATCACTAAGTTCTAATGTCTTATTTTGTCACTTCAGTGTTTGAAATCCAATGTTCAGATTGACCTCAATGACACAAAGTGACCACACGAGGCAGCAGAGGACCAGCCGCTCCTGTTGTAAAATCACTGATTACCAAGCTCTCAGCTCAGATAAGGGCCCTTGATATTTGATAGGGGCGGAGCTATGTAAGGAGAGGGGGAGGAGTTTTGCTCTCTGCTATAAAATGAAAAGTCCAGTGCTGATGCTGACAGTGACCGTGTGTGACTGTGTGAATGTGTGTGTGAGGAGAAGTCAGAATGGCACAGAACGGAATCTCAGAGAATGAAGAGAGAGAGCGAGAAGGAAACATGGCAGCGCTGCCTCAACCTGTCACTGTTCACCAGGTCACACACACACAGGTGAGAGGCTGAGGGAGGGGTGAGGAGATCGCAATCGATGCACTGGAGTTGTAAGTGGATTGTGGTTAATGGAGAAAATCTTTCGCTGCCTCACTCGCCAACACACAGACTGAGTGATTTATTGTGCCACAAGAGGGCACTGCATCTTTTCACTCATTCCAGGATTTCATGACATTTCGGTTTAAGATTCTTGTTTATTCCACAGAAAAAGTATGGATCCTATCTGCAGTACAACAATACATTGTTACTAACTTTGTTAATGTGTTTGTAACACTATTTTTGTACGTTTTGCTTCATATTTCATAAGTTTTTTCTAATGTTGGTAACACATTTTTGTAATGGTAAGTAATGTTTGTAGAGTTAGTAACAAGTTTTTTGTAACACTAGTAACTTAATGTTTGTAAAGTTAGTAACATAATTTTGTAAAGTCAGTAACAAGGTTTTTGTAACATTAGTAACATAATGTTTGTAGAGTTAGTAACAAGTTTTTTGTAACACTAGTAACTTAATGTTTGTAAAGTTAGTAACATGATGTTTGTGAAGTCAGTAACCACTTTTTTGCAACATTAGTAACATAATGTTTGTAAAGTTGGTAAAAAGTTTTTGTAACATGAGTAACTTAATGTTTGTTAAGTTAGTAACATGATGTTTGTGAAGTCAGTAACCACTTTTTTGTAACATTAGTAACATAATGTTTGTAAAGTTGGTCAAAAGTTTTTTGTAACACTAGTAACTTAATGTTTGTAAAGTTAGTAACATGATGTTTGTGAAGTCAGTAACAAGGTTTTTGTAACATTAGTAACATAATGTTTGTAAAGTTGGTAAAAAGTTTTTGTAACATGAGTAACTTAATGTTTGTTAAGTTAGTAACATGATGTTTGTGAAGTCAGTAACCACTTTTTTGTAACATTAGTAACATAATGTTTGTAAAGTTGGTAAAAAGTTTTTGTAACATGAGTAACTTAATGTTTGTTAAGTTAGTAACATGATGTTTGTGAAGTCAGTAACCACTTTTTTGTAACATTAGTAACATAATGTTTGTAAAGTTGGTAAAAAGTTTTTGTAACATGAGTAACTTAATGTTTGTTAAGTTAGTAACATGATGTTTGTGAAGTCAGTAACCACTTTTTTGTAACATTAGTAACATAATGTTTGTAAAGTTGGTAAAAAGTTTTTGTAACATGAGTAACTTAATGTTTGTTAAGTTAGTAACATGATGTTTGTGAAGTCAGTAACCACTTTTTTGTAACATTAGTAACATAATGTTTGTAAAGTTGGTAAAAAGTTTTTGTAACATGAGTAACTTAATGTTTGTTAAGTTAGTAACATGATGTTTGTGAAGTCAGTAACCACTTTTTTGTAACATTAGTAACATAATGTTTGTAAAGTTGGTAAAAAGTTTTTGTAACATGAGTAACTTAATGTTTGTTAAGTTAGTAACATGATGTTTGTGAAGTCAGTAACCACTTTTTTGTAACATTAGTAACATAATGTTTGTAAAGTTGGTAAAAAGTTTTTGTAACATGAGTAACTTAATGTTTGTTAAGTTAGTAACATGATGTTTGTGAAGTCAGTAACCACTTTTTTGTAACATTAGTAACATAATGTTTGTAAAGTTGGTAAAAAGTTTTTGTAACATGAGTAACTTAATGTTTGTTAAGTTAGTAACATGATGTTTGTGAAGTCAGTAACCACTTTTTTGTAACATTAGTAACATAATGTTTGTAAAGTTGGTAAAAAGTTTTTGTAACATGAGTAACTTAATGTTTGTTAAGTTAGTAACATGATGTTTGTGAAGTCAGTAACCACTTTTTTGTAACATTAGTAACATAATGTTTGTAAAGTTGGTAAAAAGTTTTTGTAACATGAGTAACTTAATGTTTGTTAAGTTAGTAACATGATGTTTGTGAAGTCAGTAACAAGTTTATATGATAAATGTACAGTATGTCATATCTGAGTCAGGCTTATCTTAAAAGTGCATCGAACAGAATATAAAGCAACGATCAGTGATATCAAAGCTATCGGGTTACACAGAGTGCTGCATTCATGGTCACTGATACTGTAGGAGTCTTAGAGGGTCAGTGAAATGCGTTTTTCTTGTTTTTTCTCTCCACAAGACTCTATTTAAATCTGGCTTTAAAGAAATACTTGTTTTGTTTGTCTTTTTCAAGTTGCTGATATTTTCTTGTGGATTGTAATTTTGTTTTGTCTTTGCTCAGTGATTTTGTTGTTGTGTATTGTGTGAAATGGATCAATGTTCTGTGTCTTAAGATAAATTCATTTCATATCACAAACACTGTCTTCTCACAGATTTTTATCAACAATGAGTGGCACACATCCTGCTCAGGAAAGTCGTTTCCCTCCTTTAACCCTGCGACAGGAGACAAAATCTGTGACGTGGAAGAAGCAGACAAAGTAAGACAGTCCTCACACGTCTGTCCAGCTTTTATCACTTTATAATATTCTACATATTATTCCATCATACACAGGACATCCTGACAGCTAATGGGAACGTGTTGAAATGAACGTTGGCATATTTATCATGCAGAATATTTTCTACTTTCTGTCATTTTTCAGCTTCTTAAATGTGAATATTTTCTACTTTCTGTAATTTTTCAGCTTCTTAAATGTGAATATTTTCTACTTTCTGTCATTTTTCAGCTTCTTAAATGTGAATATTTTCTACTTTCTGTCATTTTCAGCTTCTTAAATGTTATTTTCTACTTTCTGTCATTTTCAGCTTAAATGAATATTTTCTACTTTCTGTCATTTTCAGCCTCTTAAATGTGAATATTTTCTACTTTCTGTCATTTTCAGCTTCTTAAATGTGAATTTTTGTACTTTCTGTCATTTTTCAGCTTCTTAAATGTGAATATTTTCTACTTTCTGTCATTTTCAGCTTCTTAAATGTGAATATTTTCTACTTTCTGTCATTTTTCAGCTTCTTAAATGTGAATATTTTCTACTTTCTGTCATTTTCAGCCTCTTAAATGTGAATATTTTTACTTTCTGTCATTTTCCTTCTTAAATGTGAATATTTTCTACTTTCTGTCATTTTTCAGCTTCTTAAATGTGAATATTTTCTACTTTCTGTCATTTTTCAGCTTAAATGTGAATATTTTCTACTTTCTGTCATTTTTCAGCTTCTTATATGTGATATTTTTCTACTTTCTGTATTTTTCAGCTTCTTAAATGTGATATTTTCTACTTTCTGTCATTTTTGTGAATATTTTCTACTTTCTGTCATTTTTTCTTAAATGTGATATTTTCTACTCTGTCATTTTCAGCTTCTTAAATGTGAATATTTTTTTACTTTCTGTCATTTTCAGCTTCTTAAATGTGAATATTTTCTTTCTGTCAAAAATGTGAATATTTTCTACTTTCTGTCATTTTTCAGCCTCTTAAATGTGAATATTTTCTTTCTGTCATTTTTCAGCTTCTGAATATTTTCTACTTTCTGTCATTTTCAGCTTCTTAAATGTGAATATTTTCTACCTTCTGTCATTTTTCAGCTTCTTAAATGTGAATATTTTCTACTTTCTGTCATTTTTCAGCCTCTTAAATGTGAATATTTTCTACTTTTTGTCATTTTTCAGCTTCTTAAATGTGAATATTTTCTACAAAGTGCTTTCACAGAACACATTAATGAACAAGACGACCGACAAGAGACACACAAAAGTACCATAATATTAAAATATTAAAATAAAAAATAATAACTGAGAATCAATAAAGGGTCTTTATCTTACAATCACACATGGGCAAAATGTACTTAAGCATCCAACTAATGAATGTATAATACTAAACTGTGCTCTGAGGACATCATCACATGGATTCAAAGAAAGTTTTTTACAGTATTTTAAAAATATACGTCATTGAAGTATTTTCATCATCTCATTTAGTATTTGAAATACTGTCCATGTCATTGTCTGCCGTAACACTTTCATCTTCCTCTAACGTTTGACCTGATCACAGACGTGAAAATGACCACGTGGACGTGCTGAAGGACATGTGACCTGACAGGAGACATCTTTGTATCCTCCTGTCTCATATGTTTTATGTTTATTCTACATAGGAGGACGTGGACAAGGCCGTGGGGGCGGCGAAGGCGGCCGTGCAGAGAAGTTCTCCGTGGAGGAGAATGGACGCGTCCAGTCGTGGGAGGCTGCTGCACAAACTGGCTGACCTGATCGAGAGAGACCGACTCCTGCTGGCGGTGAGCTCGTTCACTTTGTGTGTGTGTGTGTGTGTGTGTATGTGTATACATATACTGTATATATCTGAAATAATAGGACGTGACGGGCGTGAGACTGCGACACACTCTAAAATAAGTTGGGACAGTTTGTGAAAGTGAACAGGTTACTTTGGAAAATCATTGTCACGTGACCACAGTTCACCATCGTGTCAAGAAAAGTCTCACCACAGCGTAAACATGTCAATCTGTGGGGGTCTGTCCCACACTCGAGGATTTTAAAGAAGAATGTTTAATAGTTGTGATTTGACTGTGTGGTTAACCCCTCACACAGTGAGGTCTCACCATCACATTCATTCACCGTCGTTATAGTTACAGTAATCATGATTATATCTGGAACTAAGACGACGTCCACCGTTTGTTTTTCATAAACTCATTCACCACACACTAGCTTATAGAGAGATACAGCGCCACCTACGGAGGCCGAGTCACACATTTTGTCATCCACATGTAAACTCAGACTCTGTAAATTGTCTGATTGTCTGTCTTAGTCAGACTACGACCTTAGTCTGATTAAAGGCTGACTGTAAACGGACTGAGTGTTGTAAGATGCGCCCTCTGCTGGATTCTAAGTGGTACTACCAGTGGGAGCATTTTGAGCACATAATTAGTTTGAACTTGAACCTTACATAAATGATATAATATGATATATAATATAGACTCTTGAATAAAGAGTGACGGGCGTGGAGGCCTGGTGTTTTCTTTAACATCATAATCCAGCCAGTTTTCCCAGCTGCACTTTGATGTTCAGACACAGATGCTGAATATAAGATCCCACGTCGCCTGAAGAATCTTTATTTTCATCATCATCTTCACCACAAAGGCCATGTGATTTTACTGGACACACACACACACACACACACACACACACAAACACTATATGTGTGTGTGTGTGTGTTGATCTGAATAGATTCATCATGGTCACAGTCAAATATATCTTTTTTTTTTCTTTTTTTTTGGCATAGTGTATATATTGTGAAAATCGCATTGTTGTGGTTTATTGCTGTGTTTGATATGCATGGTTATTATTTTGTGTGGGTTGACTAACTTATTTTTTTGTTCTGTTTTATTTTACTTTGTCAGACTTGACTCTGACTGGCAACCCAAAAATTAGTCTATCTAGTCAAACCCGCTACAAAAAGTGGCACCCCAGATTCACTGGATTCACTAAAACCCTGGAATTGTGAAAAATTCAACCAACCCTTAATAACTGCTGCTTCATTTAAATCATTGCTCGTTTATTTGTTCATGTAGTTGATTAGTTTGTTATGTCTGTGCCGTGTCTCACATCATGTTATTATAATGCATTTTATTACAGTGCAGTTGTGTATTTTCATATTTCTCTGATGTATGTGTGAACATTGTTTATTTAATTATTGTTGTATGAGCAGAGGGGTAAATGAAATACATAAAACAATTGTTATGAAACCAATTACCAATATTATTGACATTCGGGCTGCAGCAATGAACCAATTACTAAATGAATCGTCAACTCATTTTATAATCAATTCATCTTTCATTTCTAATTATTTAAGCCAGTTTCTGTCATTTTTTAGCTTCTTAAATGTGAATATTTCCTAGTTTCTTTGAATTGATCCAAACTCAATCATTTTGGTTTGTGGACAAAAACGAGACGTTTGAGAACTTCACTATTTCCAAAGTTGACAAACACGGATTAATAAACGATGACAGAATTTATGGAGAAAATAATGGACAGATGAATCGATGATGCATTAAACAGGTTTATAATGCATGTGCATAATAGTTTTGATGTGGCTTGACGCTGTGTTGAAATTTGTCTTCCTGATTCTTCAGACTCTGGAGACTCTGGACACGGGGAAGCCCTTCCTGCAGTCCTTCTTCATTGACCTGGACGGAAGCATCAAAACTCTCCGTTACTACGCTGGCTGGAGCGACAAGATCCACGGCAAGAGTCTGCCTGTAGGTGAGTCAACGAGTCGTCAGTGTGGGACCCTGTGATGGACCCGGGTTCTTCTCATGGAGCCACTAAGAGCTGACTGTATTAATGATCAGCACGTGTGAAAAACGAGAAAAGTGGACGTCCTCCATTATTTTTGTCATTTCCTCTTTGTAGTTGTCGCTCTGTCGGTCAGTGATTGTAGCTGCTGCTCCTCCTCTGCTGCCTCGTGTGGTCACTTTGTGTCACTGAGGTTAATCTGAACGTTGGTCAGTCAATAGTTACACGAACAAAGAAGAATGAGATCCTTTCTGGTGTGTGGAGGTCACCGTAGTTAGGAATGGGAGGGGTGAGTTATCGGCTTTCTCACCACAAGATGTCACTAATTTGTTCACACTGGACCTTTGTGTGTATTTGACATTGAAACAGAATGTGTGTGTTCTGTGGTTAAATCACTTTACACACTTTAAGATAATTGAGATAATTAGAAGCTCTGGACACGCTTTTGTCTTTCACATGTCACTGAGTCTGTGACCAGCGCACTGCTGGAGGTTAATGAGTTAACCTGGCCCAGGATTGTCCTCAGCCCTGGGTGGTGTCTCATTCAGCCACAGTCTGCACTCTGTAGGACTTTAGTTAGACTAAACACGCCGGCCGTTTCCTCCTGATTACATCCCAATGGAGCGCTGAGAGACACTCGGTGAGCAGGACAAAAGTGAAGAGGAAGAGGCTGAGATAGTGATCAGTGAGGTGCAACCATCAGTGCTGGCTCAGCGCCTCACTAACCCAGCAGTCAGTCAGAGTCACTCATGTGCACAATCACAACAGATTATCCATGTTTGATTATTCAATTTAGTGCGATTATGCGATAAATCCAGTACTAAATTAGCCGATTAACCTCTTTACAAACGTCAGAAATAATAGAAGATGGAGTTTACAGAGATGCACCATCCACACTCATGACCTCTGACCTTTCTCTTTGCCCTCCAAACTCCTCACACACGTACAGACAGATATCTTCATGTATCACTACAGCATCGTTGTTGTATGGTGATATTATTGCTATGGTGATATGTTAATCTATCCAGTCACATGACGCCCGCAGCTCTGTAGTGCATGATGAACTGTTGAGCAGCTTCCTGTGAGACACTTTTCATGAATGAGCTTCAGTGATGTGCAGATGCTTCACTCAGGAAACTGGAGAAGGTCAGAGCTGAGTGTGTGACGGGACGTCTGTGTGTGTGTGTGTGTGAGGATTAAAGCTGCAGAAATACCTACTCCTCGGCTTCTCTTGTCATAGTGACCCTGTTTTGTAATAGTGTTAAATGTTTGACCTCCTTTTCTTCCAGTTAAACTGCGCTGTGATTGGCCACTTCCTCGCACGTGATGCTACACATTTAGTTGAGACTGTAAACAGAGAATCAGGTCACATGATGATTGTGCAATAATTGATCAATCATGGAACTTAAATAATTGTACTCTTTTCATATCATAAGCATAGTTCTGTTGTGTATAGTAATTAAACCCAGTTTACTCATTTTAATTCACTCACTGCTTAGGCCAGCTCACCAGGGCTTTTATTCCTGTTTATATTATGTATAATTGCTGTTTCATTGGTAGTTTTTCAGATATTTTGATCAGAATCAGAATCAGAATCAGAAGAGCTTTATTGCCAAGTACGATTTGCACATACAAGGAATTTGTTCTGGTGTCATTGGCGCATAACAAGCATACAAAATTTTCTAAAGTGAACAGTAAACGTATATATACACAGTATATAGATGTTTTTAAAGATGAAAAAGATGAAAAAGATTGTATGTAGTTCTTATTCTGATTTTTTATACCCTATTTTATTATTATCATATATTCATACCTCTATTGTTTAGCTTAGCTGGAGGATCTGTAATGAAACCTAATGATTCACAAAGTATTATTGATTCTGAAGTAAAACAAAAGAAAGAAAATATGTTGCATAGAATCTGCTTGTTTGGACAAACCTTCTCCTGTTATCGTGTTCTCAGTCTGTTAGCTGATGCCACACAATCCCACAATGCAACAGTCGAACCCAAAGCAACTCCCTTTTGGCAGGAAATGTCGCCGTAGCAACACATTGCCTGCCAAATAATGAGCTGTTCTATAAATCTAGCAACACATTGCCTGCCAAATAATGAGCTGTTCTATAAATCTATTAACACATTGCCTGCCAAATAAGATGAGAATAAGTGTTAGTTTAAAGTGATGTAACCATGTGTTTCCTTTGTTACAGATGAAAGCTTCATGTGTTTAACCAAACACGAGCCTGTTGGTGTGTGTGGAGCCATCATTCCTGTAAGACTTTATATTACATGCATACCTACATGTGTAATGTCTACATTACTGTGTGCAATGGTGCGTGTGTTTCTATGGGAACATGTTAACACAACCTCATCCTTTATTCACTCAGTCTGATTACATTAATCTTATTCATGTTTTGATTGTGTGTATGTAGTCGGCGCCCCCTGCTGCTGAGACACAGAGGCTCACTGTCACTGAAAACAACATGGCTGCCACAAGAGTCATATATAAAAACTGATTTTAGCCACAAGGAACTTTTGTAACAAGAACATAAGGAAACTGAATCTTGTAAAGCACTCCCCCCACACACACACACACACACACACTGCTGTCTCCATCACTAAGTTCAAATGTCTGATTTTGTCACGTCACTGTTTGAAATCCAATGTTCAGATTGAGCTCAGACACAAAGTGACCACACGTGTGTGTGTGTGTGTGTGTGTCTAACAGTGAGATAAAGACGTGATCATGTGATCAGTGCTGAGTGTGTTTGTAGCTCTTTCAACCATACTTGAAAAAAACAACATCAAAACTCAGCCCTTGCCTTAAAGGCTTATTCAAACCTGTGCTGAATGAAACTTAATCTTAATCTTTGCTCTCTCTGAACAAGACCTCGTCTCTGTTAATCCCTTCAGGGGAACACACAGTCTCAATCCTGTGCTGCTTGGATTTACTTTCACACACTGGAATATATGTTTTTTTTGTCTTTTGATAATAACTTGATCAGATTCAGGGCGGGGCAGCGTATCGTCTTTCACTCAGTCGTGGATGCCCACAGACAGACGGCGTGACAGAACATAAGCCTGGAAACTCTAAAGCTGCTTTGGCAACAAAGGAACAAAACGACTGTTGTTTGACATGAGAGATTATATCATAAAAGTGAAATTTATACTGAATAACGTTGTGTAATTACAGAAAGTACTGCTGGCACACACACACACACACAAGGACAAACAGGAAACCACCATCCACACATATGATCCTCAGATCCTTTTTTGTTTGGTTTTGTGAGAGCGTCACAATACAGTGCTTACTTTCACTCGAATAACACACAATGGTATTTCCGGCATTCACAATTGAAATGTTTGCATACAAGAAACAAAACACACAAAGACAAATGAAAGTATATTTGAGAATTGGGAAAGATAGATGTATATAAAAGAGCAAATAATAGTGTAGTGTCATAGTGTTTCCAAAGTGTCACGATTGACACACAGCGCTCTCTGTCCAACACGGAAAACAAACAACCTCTTTCTCAGCTTCGTCTGATGAATTCTAACCTAGTGGATTGTCTCGTGCGTTTCCTCCACAACAGGGGTGTCAAACTCATTTTTGTTCAGGGGCCACATACAGCACAATTTGATCTCAAGAGGGCCGGACCAGTAAGAATAGTAAAATAATAGCATAATAACCTATGAACAACAAGAACTCCTTGCTTTTTTTCTCCTTTGTTTTACATTTAATGAACAATATTTTTACAAAACATGAAATTTCTTGAGAAATATAAGTGCAATTTCAACAATATCGTGCCCAAATGTACTATTTACACAGCACACAGGATCTAAAAAGGCACAGCATTTAGTAACAGGTATCTGGATGAGAAAAATATTGTATTTGACATTACGTTTAGATTAGGGATGCACCGATATGACTATTTCCGCCGATACCGATATCCGATATTAATATTGCTGCTATGGCCGATAACCGATATCTACCGATATCGATATATGTTTTTAAAAAAAGTTTCTGAGATGATAAAAGTTTGTACAGAATGAAAATCATGCAAGCTGAATTTTTGAATGTCTTTCTTTATTTTCAAAACATGTTTTACCTCCAAATAACAAGGTCACATAAGACACAAGTAACCAACTACAAGTAAAGGTTTTTAGAAACCTTTACCACTTGTAGCAAGTGTGTAACTAAATTAAAGTACAGTTTAACTCCCTCAACTCACTAAACTCCTGTGAGAAAGTTTGGATCATAAATTACAAACATGAACATAAATAAAAATAATACCCTGCCAAAGTTACTCTAACCGAGATAAGGGCGTCTATACTGGGTACGTAAATAAAGTCAACAACCCTTCCTCCCGGCAACAACAACAACCGCGCCACTTCCCTTCACAATAAAACTACACAACAAATATGAGAAACAATACCTGACAAGCTCTACTAAGAGCTGCCATAATAAAAGAAAACATGTTAAAATACTTTATCAAACTTGCCAGTATTCATGGCAACCAGATATTTATTCAATTGCAAAACATCGGAAAAGTAGCGCCGACTTGGCAGGTTGTTGCGGGGTTCAATATGCGCTATCAACCGTCGGAACCCTGGGTATGTGTATGTTATGATCAAACATGTGTATGTCATGATCAAACATGTGTATGTCATGCTCAAACATGTGTATGTCATGATCAAACATGTGTATGTCATGATCAAACATGTGTATGTCATGCTCAAACATGTGTATGTCATGATCAAACATGTGTATGTCATGCTCAACACTCGCAGGTTGATCATGCTGGGGTTCAATATGCCATCAACCTCCGTATGTGTATGATCAAACATGTCATGTAACATGCAGATCAAACATGTCATGTATGTCAATCAAACATGTGCCATGCTCAAACATGTATCATGATCAAAACATGTGTATGTTGACCGCGATCACGTATGTCACTCAAACATGTATGTCATGATCAAACATGTGTATGTCATATCAAACATGTATGTCATCAAACATGTATGTCATGATCAAACATGTATGTCATGCTCAAATGTATGTCTCAAACATGTGTATGTCATGATCAAACATGTGTATGTCTCAAACATGTATGTATACATGTTACACAACATGTATGTCATGTCATGCTCAAACATGTGTATGTCATGATCAAACATGCATGTCAAACATGTGCATGTCAAACATGTACGCGATCAAACATGTGTATGTCATGATCAAACATGTGTATGTCATGTCAAACATGTATGTCATGATCAACATGTGTATGTCATGATCAAACATGTGTATGTCATGATCAAACATCAAACATGTATGTCATGATCAAACATGTATGTCACATCAAAATGTGTATGTCATGCCAAACATGTGTAAACATGTGTATGCATCAAACATGTGTATGTCACGCTCAAACATGTATGTATGTCATGTCATGCTCAAACATGTATGTCAAACATGTATGCTCAAACATGTGTATGTCAAACATGCTCAAACATGTATGTCATGATCAAACATGTGATCAAACATGTGTATGTCATGCTCAAACATGTGTATGTCATGATCAAACATGTATGCTCGCGATCAAACATGTGTATGATCAAACATGCTTGCTCAAACATGTATGTCATGATCAAACATGTGTATGTCATGATCAAACATGTGTATGCATGTCAAACATGGTCATGTCAATCAAACATGTGTATGTCAAACATGTATGCATGATCATATGTCATCAATGATGCGTGATCAAACATGTATGATCAAACATGTGTATGTCATGTCATGATCAAACATGTATGTCATGTCATGATCAAACATGTATGTCATGCTCAAACATGTGTATGTCATGCTCAAACATGTGTATGTCATGATCAAACATGTATGTCATGATCAAACATGTATGTCATGCTCAAACATGTGTATGTCATGCTCAAACATGTGTGTATGTCATGATCAAACATGTATGTCATGATCAAACATGTGTATGTTATGATCAAACATGTGTATGTCAAACATGTATGTCATGATCAAACATGTGTATGTCATGATCAAACATGTATGTCATGTCAAACATGTGTATGTCATGATCAAACATGTGTATGTCAAACATGCTGTCAAACATGTGTATGTCATGATCAAACATGTGTATGTCATGATCAAACATGTGTATGTCATGCTCAAACATGTGTATGTCATGATCAAACCTGGCGTAATAGAGGTTTTTTTGAGCAGATTTTTCTTTAAATGACAAACACAGGACAGGAAGGAAACTTTATTACAGAGACGTAAAAGATAACATATGGAAGTGTGAGACTGAACATAAACATGATCTGTTACTGGATAAAAGCGTCTGCTAAATGTATTGGAATGATTTAACTAACGCTTTGTTTTTCAGTGGAATTTTCCTCTGCTGATGTTCATGTGGAAGATCGCCCCGGCTCTGTGCTGTGGAAACACTGTGGTCATCAAACCTGCCGAGCAGACGCCGCTCACCGCACTGTACACCGCGTCACTCATCAAAGAGGTCAGCGGTCACAGTGTCAAAACGTGTGTCACTCATCACAGAGTCACACGTACTGCTGCAACCATATTACTAAATCAACTGTTCATCGATTAAACAGAGTGTTTTTAGTCATTAAAACCAGTTTGGGATTGTTCAGCTTCTTCAATGTGATTATGTTCTACTTTCTGTGAGATATTTACATGTGTATATAAACATATATGTATATATACTTTACCCACTGTATATATGTATATATGTGTGTATATATATGTGTATTTATACATATATATGTAAATCACTGACGTGTTGTGTGGCTCACGTGTTCAGGCAGGTTTTCCTCCTGGAGTGGTGAACGTTGTTCCGGGTTTTGGTCCGACAGCAGGAGCAGCCATCGCTGAACACATGGACGTCGCCAAAGTGGCTTTTACTGGTTCTACTGAGGTTAGTGAACTTAAATAGTCTTAAATTATTATTTGACATTCCATCGTAATAGCTCAATGAAAATATTCATGACATTTCCATATGGAAAGTATTTATGATGCAAAATTATTCTTTAAATGACAACATTTTTACAGAAATATAAAACAGTCAGTCAGTCATCATCTAACCGCTTTATCCTCCACCAGAGGGTCGCGGGGGGTGCTGTGCCAATCTCAGCTACATCGGGCGATAGGCGGGGTACACCCTGGACAGTTCGCCAGTCCATCGCAGGGCCACACACACACAGATAGAGACAAACAACCATTCACTCTCACACTCACTCCTATGGTCAATCTAGAGTGTCCAATTCACCTAATCCCCACATTGCATTTTTTTGGACTGTGGGAGGAAGCCGGAGAACCCGGAGAGAACCCACGCACACACGGGGAGAACATGCAAACTCCATGCAGAAAGGCCCTCGTTCCAACCGGGGCTCGAACCCGGGTCTTCTCGCTGCAAGGCGAGAGTGCTAACCACTACACCACCGTGTGGCCCAAATATAAAACAATATCAGAAAATTTAAATCAAACATGTAAATTGTAATTAAAACACATAACTAACCTACCATGTACAACACACACTGTGTCCACTTGGTCAGTTTTCATCATGCGCCGCATGTTTGAGATCTCTGAGGCTTAGCTGTCTTCTGATTGATTTAGATCATAATACTTCATTAATCCCTGCAGAGAATTTGGTTGCGTTACATTTCTCCTCTACAGAATTAAAATAACATATTATTATTGTGTGTGTGTGTGTGTGTGCGCGTGTGTGCGTGTGTGCAGGTGGGTCAGCTGATCAAAGAAGCAGCAGCCAAAAGTAATCTGAAGAGAGTGACTCTGGAGCTGGGAGGAAAGAACCCCTGCATCGTGTTTGCTGACTCTGACTGTAAGTTTAGCTGTCACTCACTCACACAAACAACCACCCACCCACCCCACCATCCCACTCACTCACTCACTCACTCACTCGTGTGTGTGCGTGCGTGCGTGTGTGCGTGCAGTGCAGATGGCGGTGGAGGAGACCCAGAAAGGAGCGTTCTATAACCAGGGTCAGTGCTGCACAGCTGCGTCTCGAGTCTTTGTGGAGGAAAGTATTTACGAGGACTTTGTGCGTCGCAGCGTTGAAAACGCCAAGAAGATCGTGATTGGAGACCCGCTCGACCCGCAGACGTCACATGGTCCACAGGTGTGTGTGACATCAGCATCACAGGACACATGTCTACACTGTATATAAACTCATTAATTTAGTTATCATAACTCATGTAACTGTATATAAACTCATTAGTTTAGTTAACTGTATATAAACTCATTAGTTTAGTTATCATAACTCGTGTAACTGTATATAAACTCATTAGTTTAGTTAACTGTATATAAACTCATTAGTTTAGTTATCATAACTCGTGTAACTGTATATAAACTCATTAGTTTAGTTATCATAACTCATGTAACTGTATATAAACGCATTAGTTTAGTTAACTGTATATAAACTCATTAG
>NW_025321483.1:0-15039 GCF_019176455.1 Solea senegalensis
TGCTGCTGACAACCGTCGGCATGGAAACGAGGAGGCGCCACGCAGCGTCACAAGGCTGCAGTAAAAAAATCAGGACAAATCATCTTCTGTGCTCACGATCGAGATCTGGAGACAAGAGAAAAAAAAGAGTGATGACATCATCGACTTTAAAAGACTTGATCAGCAGATCAATAACATGATCAAAGATAATCAGGAACTTTTAAAGAAGCTGCTCCATCGTGATCATGTTTCTACACTTTAAAGAAAGAAAACTCTGAATATTGTTCATTTCAAATAACCTGGACGTTTGTGTCTGACGGGAGTTAATCTGGTTAATCTGTGTGGACAGACCATGATTCAGTGAGGATTAAGTGAGGGCAGAGGTCACGCTCTGCTTCATTTGTTTATTCTGCCTCAAATAAACTCTACTGATCGTTCAACGACGATCATGTGATCCACTCACGCACCGCGGGGTAGGTGTGGCCCACGTTGGCTCCGTGTCGCGTGATGTCGATGTTCAGGTCGTCCTCGGTCGTCTTCAGGTACACGGGATTATCAAAGTTCATGCTCTTCTGGTTCTTCAGCTGCCAGTTTCTCCACATGAGGAAACCACCCGATGCTGCCAGGGCCAGCAACACTACACTCACACACACAGAGACAGAGACACACACACACTTCTGTCGTCATGTGATGGTCATGTGATGGTCATGTGATGGTCATGTGATGGTCATGTGATGTGTCAGCAGATACTCACAGACGGGCAGGACGGCCCAGGCCGCCGCAGCAGAACCTCTGGACGTGGAGTTGAACTGGATCGACGAGCTCACGTTTGCTTCTGCAACAGGAAACACAACAAAGTCACTTCCTGCTTCTGTTTCACAGACAACGACGATGGGCTAGGGTTCAGATGCATTCAAGAAACCTCGTAAATTTCATCACTTCTTCACTCGTCCAATAACGTGAAAGATTTGTTTTTATAAATGCACTCCCTGAGAAATGACACATGAAGGCAACACAACAACATGGTGACACACACACACACACCTGAGGATCTTTAACACACAATCAAGAACAAACCTGATACACATGCACACTCTAACATGATCTCCATCTGAGAATCAACTAAAACTAAACCTCAGATCAGATGATTTCATGATAAAAAAGGAGCTGCTTCTTTAAAAAGACTGTCTCCCAAATTATGTTTTCTATAAAAACAACAAACCTGTAACCATAGAAACCAGAAAAACAGACGTTTCACTCTGTCACTGAAACCTGAATCCAGATCCAGATCTTCCTCAGGACAGATTTGATCCAAATAAACAATAAAATAAAAGCTATGCTGAAACTCATGATGTGGTTTTGTTCACTTCCTTGTCTCTGCCACCAGATGTCGCTGCTGAGCTTCACGTCACATGATCAGAGGAAACTAACGCAGCTGTGAACCACATTAAACACCAGAGGAAAGTGATGAAAATGATCCCACGTCTCACTCACACACACACACACACACACACAAAGATCAAAGTTAATCTGCACAGACAGAAAACCAGAAGACGCTCTAAATGATTCAAAACCACGTCACCATGACGACGCACACTTTTTACCTGAGGGTGGAGGATTTAGAGATTTCCCATCATCCTTTGAGGGAGCTGTGGTGGGCGTGTCTGCGTCACAGAGACAGACTTTAAATTCAGCTTCAATGTAAAGTTATAGTTTATCATACTTTATATGAATACATTGATCTTCTTAATAATAAATAAAATAAATAAAAATAAATAATCAGACTGTCTGATCCACACACACACACACACACTAAATGGAAACAATTAAACACAGGAAGTGGCTCCTTTTAATAACCTGATAATAAGTGGTGGGATGTGTGTGTGTGTGAAACATGTGTTTAACTGGACGTTCACGTAAAGAGCGACAGTCTTTGGCTGCTGTCCAACTGGAGGAAGGAGGAGGAGCATTCAGCGAGTGACTGACAGGCGGGTCCCCCTCCCCCACCCAAACTCCTCCCACTCCATTCTCACTCAGTAAAAAAACCAGCAGCAGAGACAGAGAGTGTGTGAACAGCTGAGGAATAAAAGACACAGACAGACGTGACTGCATGATCTCTAAAAACAGCTGCAGTGTCAAACATGTGTTTCCAGGCTCCTCCCCCTCCTCCTGTGTGATGATTGACAGGTGAACACACACACACACACACACACACCACTGAGAGCAGAAGGAGAACACTGCGGTCAGTTGTCAGGGAGATGCTGCAGCAGTCACTGTCTCACCGCCACAGTCACTGTCTGTCTCACCACCACAGTCACTGTCTGTCTCACCAGTCACTGTCTGTCTCACCACCACAGTCACTGTCTGTCTCACCACCACAGTCACTGTCTCACCGCCACAGTCACTGTCTGTCTCACCACCACAGTCACTGTCTGTCTCACCACCACAGTGTATGTTCTGAATTCACGCGTCAGGTTTCTCTCGGGAGCCACTTCACCATGAAAAGGACAATCTGTGGGAAGGAGGAGTGAGGGAGGAGTGAGTAAGGGAGTGAGAGAGGAGGGAGGGAGCAAAACCCAGCACAGGAGAGGAAATCAGAGAGAGGACGTGACTGATCAGTTTTAATATGATCTCCACTGCCCCCTGCTGTCTGTTACAGACCATGACCTGGAGACGGTGTCAGCGTGAGTTCAGAGGAAACCAGGACCCGTCCACACCAGGGTCCACATGGGCTGAGAGACGGACCCGTTTTTTACCTGTGGTTCTGACCCTGGTTGTGACTTGTGGTTCTGAACCTGGTTCTGACCTGTGGTTCTGACCCGTGGTTTCTTTCTTCCTCCTCACAGAATCACAGACTCTCATGAGGCCAGAGACGTGAACCCAGCTTAGAACCTGGTCTGGAACTAACAGAGTTGAGAAATACGATGGACACAGAACAGGAAGAGGAAGTCAGCTGCTGTCAGAGGCGGAGCTACAGCTAAGACATGAGGAAGGACGAGGGAGAGACTTTCGTAAGAGCCACTCACACGATGAAATTTACCAGGTTCCTTGAACGCACCTCGTGGTTTTCTTCATCGAACTTCATTTAAATACAAACATTTGAATGAGCTATGATCAAAGGTCAAAGTGATGGAGTGGCTTTAGATGTTCATTTGTTGTCACGTGACGCGACTCACCGGGTCTGCAGCGTAGACCGTCGTCGGCCACTTCCTGTCCCTCTGGGCACACACACGTGTATTTGGGCGAGTGTTTGTTGATCTGCGGCGCCGGCAGACACATGTAGCTGCAGCCGCCATTTTCTCCTTTCTCTGAGCACCAGTTAGTTCCTGCACACACACACACACACACACACACACACACCATACTTTTTTTATTGTGAACTAATTGTATCTATAACACATCTATAAATGTATATCCAAACACTATACTATATAGATATAGATTTATAAATATTTTAAATTTTCAGGGTAAAACCACTTCACAAATATTTGTCTTAGGTCACTTTTACTTCTATTACATTACATAAAAGTATCATAATAAACGTCTGTATTTCCAAAGAACAGACAAAATGTTTGGATTAACATGAAAGCATGAAGAGTGAATGAGTGCTGACCTGACAGCTGGATGAGCTCGTGATAGACGATGATATCCTGAGGGTCGTTGAGTTTACTCGCCAGAGTCACGACGTCTGCTCCAGAGAACTTGTTTGCACCAAAGATCGCTTTGGTCTCACCGTCTGTCCAGAACACTCGGTCCTGAACACACACACACACAAATTTGAATATTAGTCAAAGACAACACAAGTTAACACAAAGTGTGTTTAAATGAAGGTTTTTATTATTAAGGGAGGGAAAACAAATGTAAACCTACATGACCCTGTGTGAAAAAGTGTTTGCCCCCTAAACCTAATAACTGGTTGAGCTTCCGTTTGCAGCAACAACTGCAATCAAGCGTTTGCAATAACTTGCAATGAGTCCATTACAAACACACTCATCTTTGTAGAACTGTTGCCATTCAGCCACATCAGAGGGTTTTCAGGCATGAAGCGCCTTTTTAAGGTCATGCCACAGCATCTCAATAGGATTCAGGTCAGGACTTTGACAAGGCCACTCCAAAGTCTTCATTTTGTTTTTCCCTTAGCCATTCAGAAGTGGACTTGCGGGTGTGCTTCGGATCATTGTCCTGCTGCAGAACCCAAGTTGGCTTCAGCCTGAGGTCACGAACAGACGGCCGCACATTCTCCTTCAGGATTTTTTTGGTGTACAGCAGAATTCATGGTTTCATTTATCACAGCAAGTCTTCCAGGTCCTGAAGCAGTAAAACAGCCCCACACCATCACACTACCACCACCATATTTGACCTACAAATATGGTGATGTTCTTGTTCCTGATGTTCTTGTTCTGAAATGTGGTGTTACTTTTACACCAGATGTAATGAGACACACACCTTCCAAAAAGCTCAACTTTTGTCTTGTCAGTCCACAGAGGATTTTCCCAAAAGTCTTGGGGATCATCAAGATGTTCTTTTTGGTCTTGAACTCTGCCATGGAGGCCATTTCTGCCCCGTCTCTTTCTTATGGTGGAGTCATGAACACTGAGTAAGGCCTGCAGTTCTTTAGATGTTGTTCTGGGTTCTTTTGTGACCTCTTAGATGAGTCGTCACTGCGCTATTGGGGTAATTCTTGTCGGCTGGCCACTGTTCCATGTTTTCTCCATTTGTGAATAATGGTTCTCACCGTGGTTCTCTGGAGTCCCAAAGCTTTACAAAGGTCTTTGTAACCTTTTCCAGACCGATAGATGTCAATTACATTACATTACATGTCATTTAGCAGACGCTTTTATCCAAAGCGACTTACAATGGAATTGAGTACAATCAGCCAGGGGTGGAGTCGAACTTGCGACCATGATGTCTTTCGCACATAGGGTACCAGTCTTAACCACTGAGTCACTCCACAATTACTTTGTTTCTCATTTGTTCCTGAATTGCTTTAGATGGCGGCATTTCTTCCTTTTTTGGGATGTTCACTTCACTTTGTCTGACAGGTTCTATTTAAGTCATCTCTTGATTCAATAGGTCTGGCAGTAATCAGGCCTGGGTGTGGCAAGTCAAATTTTCCTGGAAATGTGACTAACCTCAGTGACCTGATGATTTTACAAGGGGGGCAATTACCTTTTCACATGGGGCCATGTAGGTTTGGGTAGTTTTTTCCCCCATAACAAATAAAATCATCACTTAAAAACTGCATTTTGTGTTAACTTGTGTTGTCTTTGTCTAAATTTGTTTAATAATCTGAAACATTTAAGTGTGACAAACATGCATAAAAATAAGAAATCAGGAAGGGGGCAAACACTGTTGCACACCACTGTAGAATGATTTTAAAGTTAAACACACATATATAGAATGATTTTAAAGAAGAACACAGATACAGAATGATTTTTAAACACAGATATAGAATGATTTTTAAACACAGATATAGAATGATTTTTAAACACAGATATAGAATGATTTTTAAACACAGATATAGAATGATTTTAAAGACAAACACACAGATATAGAATGATTTTTAAACACAGATATAGAATGATTTTAAAGACAAACACACATAAGAATGATTTTAAAGAAGAACACAGATACAGAATGATATTAAAGATAAACATACAGACATAGAATGATTTTAAAGACAAACACAGATATAGAATGATTTTTAAACACAAACACACAGATATAGAATGATTTTAAAGAAGAACACAGATACAGAATGATTTTAAAGACAAACACACAGATATAGAATGATTTTAAAGACAAACACACAGATATAGAATGATTTTAAACACACATATAGAATGATTTTAAAGAAGAACACAGATATAGAATGATTTTTAAACACAAACACACAGATATAGAATGATTTTAAATACAAACACACAGATATAGAATGATTTTAAAGACAAACACACAGATATAGAATGATTTTTAAACACAGATATAGAATGATTTTAAAGAAGAACACAGATACAGAATGATTTTAAAGACAAACACACAGATATAGAATGATTTTAAAGACAAACACACAGATATAGAATGATTTTATGAATGATTTTAAAGACAAACACACAGATATAGAATGATTTTAAAACACAGATATAGAATGATTTTAAAGACAAACACACAGATATAGAATGATTTTTTAAACACAGATATAGAATGATTTTAAAGACAAACACACAGATATAGAGAATGATTTTTAAACACAGATTTATTAAAGATAAACATACAGACATAGAATGATTTTAAAGACAAACACAGATATAGAATTTTTAGATATGATTTTACACAGATATAGAATGATTTTAAAAGAAGAACACAGATACAGAATGATTTTAAGACAAACACACAGATATAGAATGATTTTAAAGACAAACACACAGATATAGAATGATTTTAAAGACAAACACAGATATAGAATGATTTTAAAGACAAACACACAGATATAGAATGATTTTAAAGACAAACACACAGATATAGAATGATTTTAAATACAAACACACAGATATAGAATGATTTTAAATACAAACACACAGATATAGAATGATTTTAAAGACAAACACACAGATATAGAATGATTTTATAGACAACACACAGATATAGAATGATTTTAAATACAAACACACAGATATAGAATGATTTTAAAGACAAACACACAGATATAGAATGATTTTATAGACAAACACACAGATATAGAATGATTTTAAAGACAAACACACAGATATAGAATGATTTTATACAAACACACAGATATAGAATGATTTTACAGATATAGAATGATTTTAAATACAAACACACAGATATAGAATGATTTTAAAGACAAACACACAGATATAGAATGATTTTAAAGTGTTCTTACCTCAAACACAGTGAGAGCAAAGGGATGAGCGAGATAATCTGACGACTGCAGAACTTTCTTCCTGTTGTCTCCGTTGAGATCAACGCTGCACAACATGTGAAGCTTAGAGTCAACCCAGTACAAGCGGCCTTTGATCAGATCTGTGAACACAACAGATGAAAATCAATAAAGGTTTCATCAAGAAATTAAGTTTTTTCTTCTTCAGTGAAGTTTATTCACAAACTTCTAAAACTAAAACATTTGTTTCCATGACGACGATGTGTGTATGTGTACCCAGAGTGATTCCATTAGGCCACTGAATGTCCGTGGCCACCAGGACTTGTCTGTCCACTCCGTTCATACCAGCTTTCTCGATCTTAGCAGGTTCTCCCCAATCTGACCAGTACACAAACCTACACACACACACACACACACACACACACACACACAGTTAAAGGACTGTAAAGAAAAGTAGGAGAAACCCAAAATCACAAACTCAAGGAAGGACAAACTGACCCTGACAGTGGGTCCACAGCGATGGACGCCGGTTCTTTGAGGCCTCTGTTGAACAGAACCTTCTGTTTGGTTCCGTTAAAGTTGGTTACGGAGATGGTTTTGGTCCCAAGGTCAGACCAGTATAGGTTCTTATAGATCCAGTCCACGGCCACACCCACCGGAGTCTGGATGTTGTCCATCACTTTTTTGTGAGCGCCGACGTCTCCTCGTTTGTCCAGGACCGTACTGTGAGGACAGAACCAGAACCCACCGAGACAGTCACTTGGACTGTAGATCATCGCAAAGGATTGTGATACTGGATTTAGGACTGTAGACCATCACACAGGATTGAGATTTAGGACTGTAGACCATCACACAGGATTGTGATTTAGGACTGTAGACCATCACAAAGGATTGTGATACTGGATTTAGGACTGTAGACCATCTCAAAGGATTGTGATACTAGATTTAGGACTGTAGACCATCACAAAGGATCATGATACTGGATTGAAATCACTTTGACTGTTTGTTTATTTTTGTCTATTATTTTCAACTAGGGTTATTTCAAATAAAAGACCTGCAATCATCATCGTTAATTATGTCTTTTATGTTTTTATAAACATATGAAAATGACATTGAGGACGTTTGAATGGAAACAAGGTTAAAAAAAAAAGTTCCAGTGTGGAAGAAACAGTGACATCTATGTTTTAAAGAGCATTAAGATTTACATTGAAACATGGAGACGTATTTTCCCAAAGTTTAACGTCTTTTCATTTATTTTAGTCGGTTTATTTCTATGTCTTTTATTAATGATTCTGTCCAGCACTTTAGTTGACGGTGGCAGTTTCACACATAATTCAATCCAACATTAGAAAAACATTATTCTACACGTATAAAAGCAGTGTGTGTGTGTGTGTGTGTGTGTGTGTGTGTGTGTGTGTGTGAGACCTGTAAATGGTCCTCTGAGTCAGGTCAGCCCAGAAGATCATCTGCTGGTCAAAGTCTGCGTCCAGAGCCACGGCGTTCCTCTGCTGCTCCACGATCTGCGTGTACTCCTTCCTCTCCAGACCCAGGCGACGGATGTCGCGACGGTTGGTGAAGATCAGACACGGTTCTTTACCTGAAGACCAAGAAGAACAAGGGTCACTGAGAACATGGAACCACGATGTTGCCCCCGAGTCCCCCATGCTCCCCCCATGCATCCCGTGTACCCGCCGTGTTCAGCCATGTATCCTCCGTGTATCCTCCTTGTGTGAGCGTTGTGTGTTCTTCTTGTTAGTGTAACTCCTAAAAGGGTTTGTGTGATATCTAGAAAGTTGTGTGTGTCTATCTCCCCATGTTGTTCATGAGGAGGATAAAGTGGTAGAAGACAGACAGACAGGCGGACGTTTGAGGACTCACCGACAGCCTTACACACTCCTGTGGTCGGGTCCATCTGGTAACCGTTGTGACACTCACACTTGTAGCCTCCTTTCAGGTTTATGCAGATCTGACTGCAGATGCCCGGGTTCAGACACTCGTTTATGTCTGGAGACGACAAGAGACAACAAGAGACGACAAAGAGACGGCAGGAGACACACAAACAAAGAGAAACTGAGGATTATTAAAAACTTTATATATTAATATTTGTTTCCACTTTAAATAAGTCAATATATAAGAATATAAGGTGGTGGCGCTACGGTGGTGAGGATTTTTGATGACGACATCAAATTAAGGAAGTGCCGATCCGCTTCGCAGAGCCCAGGAAAACAATACAACACTATCTTCTCAGCAGTGGCTGAACTGTTTGTTCTGAAACTTTAGGGTTTTATAAACGAGGTCATGACGCAGATACACACACACACACACACACACACACACAAGCATAGCGTTAATTGGAGCTTCCGCTCTATGTGGGCTTTAAGCTACAAAAACATTTCTTCGTTCACATTCAGTGCATTTTTCTGACAATTAGAAGACTGAATGAAATGAACATGTTTCAATCTAAAAATATCTAAACCATTTAAAGTTACACTTTTGAGTTAAAGCAGCAACTCAGGATTATTTTCTCAATTCAATTTGTTAATGTAAATTAAATAAAATGTGTAAAAACCAGGAAAATGATGACGTTCTCAAATATTTAGATTTAGTTTGATTGATTTCTTTGTTTTTAAGGACTGTGTGTGTGTGTGTGTGTGTGTCACCCAAATAAAAACACAGATATGGAGCAGCAACGCTGACAAATCTCACTGACCTACTTTTGAGGTTTTATTCCTGCTGAGATCATAAAACATGTCAAAGTAAAATAACAGGCTTTGATTTAAACTTTTCCCAAGAGACACACAAAAAATATATATCCTTAAACATAAAGAGCAAACATCTGTTGGTTTGTTAATAAAGTAACAAAAAGTGAAACATGTCACAAAAACCACACAGTCACTCGTTATTTTGTCTAAAGTGTGAATTTTAACTGATTCTACAAACACAAAAAAACAACAAATCACTAGATTGTCCTTGTTCCATTTTCTTTGGTGAAAACTTTAACATACATTTTTCCATCATAATGAAAGTTGATTTCACACATTTATTAAATATAATAAATATGTGACCACATCCAAAATATATAGATATACTGTTTATACACACAATATCCATATATTGAGCAGTTGATGAAGTGTGTGTGGGGTCAAAGGTCACTCACCTCCGCAGGTCTTGTGGTCGATGAGCTGAAGTCCTGGCGTGCAGTCGCACACGAAGCCGATCACCATGTCCTTACAGATGTGAGAGCAGCCACCATTGTTCAGCAGACACTCGTTCACATCTGCAACAACAACAACAACAACAACAACACAAAATGACTAATTTATCAAAAGTTACAAAATATACAAAGCACTGTAACGTTTTAAACTCTTAAAATGTCTTTAAAAAAACACCACGAAACGTAAGTTGTAATGTAAATTTGTAACCGAGAAACGTGTCTCATCATCATCTATTGAGGTCAAATGAACTTTGTTACACTGAACGTTTGATTCAAATTAAAACAAAAACACATAGTGAAGTGATAGAAAGAGAGTTAAGGTGTTTAAAGTGATTGAAGTGAAAACAAAGAGGATTAAATGTACTCACTGCACTCGTTGATGGGCTCATCGCTCCAGTCAGGACAGTCTCTGACTTTGTTACACACTTTGTTCATCTCGATACACTCTCCACTGCGACACTTGAACTTGTCCGGTCCATGACACTGAGTCACTGACACACACACACACACACACACACACAAGTTTATTCAAACACACAAACTTTTCTCTGTACACTGTTCTCAAATCAACATAATTAACAGATTATTCCTGCTGATAAACTCCACCTCAGAGACGATGGTGTGACATTTGAACTGGTGTTTGACAGACAGACAGACAGAGACACACACACACACACACACACACACACACAGAGAGAGTCGACAGAGTGTGTGTACTTACTGTTTTTACAGTTGACTTCATCAGATCCATCAGCACAATCTCTGACACTGTTGCACTGTCTGCTGCCCACGATACACTTTCCATCGTCACACTTGAACTGTTCAGGTCCACAGGTGCGAGTCGCTACACACACGCACACGCACACGCACACACACACACACAATGAAGTTTTTATTCACATGGAGAAAAACAGGATTTTCCTTTAAAATAAAACTGATGTTTGGATGATAAATGAGTGAAAACATCAACACTGTGTGGTTGTATGTGTATGTGTGAGTGTGTGTAGCAGTGACGTACAACAGTTGGCCTCGTCGCTTCCGTCTCAACAGTCAGGATCTTGTTGTGTAGTTGTGTAGTAGTTGTGTGTATGTACGACGTCGGATCTTGTTGGCGGTTGTGTAGTAGTTGTGTACATACGACAGTTGGTCTCGTCACTGCCATCTCTACAGTCAGGATCTTGTTGTGTAGTTGTGTAGACAGTAGCTTGAGGATCTTGTTGTGTAGTTGTGTAGTAGTTGTCAATGTCTGACAGTTGGTCTCGTCGCTGCCATCTCTACAGTCAGGATCTTGTTGTGTAGTTGTGTAGTAGTTGTGTACATACAACAGTTGGTCGTCACTGCGTCTCTACAGTCAGGATCTTGTTGTGTGTTTGTAGTAGTTGTGTACATCGACAGTTGATCGTCACTGCCGTCTCTATCAGGATCTTGTTGTGTGTGTGTGGTTGTTGACAGTTGATCTCGTCGCTGTCTCTGATCAGGATCTTGTTATTAGTGTGTATAATACGACGAGTTGGTCTGATGCTGCCATCTCTACAGTCAGGATCTTGTTGTGTAGTTGTGTAGTAGTTGTGTGTATGTACGACAGTTGGTCTCGTCGCTGCCATCTCTACAGTCAGGATCTTGTTGTGTAGTTGTGTGTGTTGTGTACATACGACAGTTGGTCTCGTCACTGCCGTCTCTACAGTCAGGATCTTGTTGTGTAGTTGTGTAGTAGTTGTGTACATCGACAGTTGGTCTCGTCACTGCCCGTCTCTACAGTCAGGATCTTGTTGTGTAGTTGCGTTAGTTGTGTGTATGTATCTGACAGTTGGTCTCGTCGCTGCCGTCTCTACAGTCAGGATCTTGTTGTGTAGTTGTGTAGTGTTGTGTGTAGTGTACATCGACAGTTGGTCTACGTCTGCCGTCTCTGATCAAGGATCTTGTTGTGTGGTTGTTGTGTATTATTGTGTATGTCGACAGTTGGTCTCACCGTGCCCATCTCTACAGTCGGATCTTGTTGTGTAGTTGTGTAGTATTTGTTGTGTACATCGACAGTTGGTCTCATCACTGCGTCTCTACAGTCAGGATCTTGTTGATAGTTGTGTAGTTATTATTGTATCGACAGTTGGTCTGCGCTGCCATCTCTACGATCAGGATCTTGTTGTGTAGTTGTAGTTGTGTAGTACATCACGACAGTTGGTCTCGTCACTGCCGTCTCTACAGTCAGGATCTTGTTGTGTAGTTGTGTGTAGTTGGTAGTTGTGTTGGTCGTCGCCGTCTCTACAGTCAGGATCTTGTTGTGTAGTTGGTAGTAGTTGTGTGTATGCGACAGTTGGTCTGCGTCGCTGCCATCTCTACAGTCAGGATCTTGTTGTGTATTGTGTTGTGTATGTTATTGTACATCGACAGTTGGTCTCGTCACTGCTGTCTCTACAGTCAGTCTTGTTGTGTTGTGTTGTTAGTGTGTAGTAGTTGTGTACATCGACAGTTGGTCCTCGTCTGCCCGTCTCTACAGTCGGATCCTTGCGTCACATCTCCACTTGTGGATACACTCTCAAGAAGCGACACTGCAGTGGGTGGGCACCGAACACTGGAGTGTGGGAGAGCGGGGGCGACCACAGCGAGGCAGGAACTTCGTCTGACTGGTCCTGCGAAGACGTTGTGTAGTTGTGTAGTAGTTGTGTACATACGACAGTTGGTCTCGTCACTGCCGTCTCTACAGTCGGGATCGCCGTCACATCTCCACTTCCTGTGGATACATTCTCCAGAGCGACACTGCATCTCAGTGGACGAACACTTGGTGGGAGGAGTCGGGGGACGACCACAGCGAGACGGAGACTCGTCTGACTGGTCCTGCAGAAGGCGCACACACACACACACACACACACACACAGAAATCAAAGATGAGAATTCCATGGATCATTTGCTGTGATTGACAGTTTGTCGTCAGCTGATCACCTGACAGTCGACGTCGTCGTCACAGACCCAGCTGACAGGAATACCCGAGGTGGAGTTTCCACAGCGGAACTGACTGGGACCACAGGAGGACGGAGAACAGTCCACCTCGTCTGACGCGTCTCCACAGTCGTCCTCACCGTTACACACAAAGTTACGAGAGATGCAGCGACCGCTCGAGCACGTGAACTCATGAGGAGCACACGTGATGTTACCTGCAGCAGGAGGAGGAGAGAGGAGGAGAAGAAGAACAACCAGGCCACAGTGATGTGTCGACCTGTGAAGTCTGTTCTGTTGTGGTCACAGACAGTGTGTGTGTGTGTGTGTGTGTGTGTGTGTGTGTGTGTGTGTGTGTGTGCACTCACCCTGTTGAACTCGTCCTCTCAGCTGTCACAGTCCTTCTCTCCGTCACATTTCCAGAACACAGGGATACACTGAGTGGTTCCAGCTCCACAGCTGAACTCGTTGACACGCCATGTCCTCATGTCTACACACGCACACACACACACACACATATATATATAAATCTTCTCCAGAGCATGAGAGAGAATAAAAACACAGAGTGCAGGAAGTGGACTACAACGCAGGGCATCGTGGGTAAGCATACGCGCACGTAGAACGATGGTCAGGAGAAATGTGCGAGTCCATTGTTGCAGTGTTTGTGTGTTGTATGTGTTAACGTGTTGTTTGTCTCGTCTCCTTCAGTCTTTGTTGATGCAGCGCCACCTCAGGCGAGGAGGGGAACAACATTTCTTTCACTAAAGTGTGAAAGCAACTGAACCGAGTTTGTGTGCGACAGTGAACGACTGCACACTTCCTTAAATCAACACTGACACAACAAAAGTGATGTGAATGCAACACAAGTCCGACACGTTAGTCTGGTGTGACACACACAGCTGGTCAAACAGTGTACACGTTCGTTTTCCATGACTTCACAGCTCCTCCTCAAAGCGGGCGGAGTCATCACATCACTGTGGTGACGTGGTTTCTTTCTCAACGACACAAACATGTGACTTGTAAAAAAGTGAACCATAGACTGGTTCAGTCTCTAAATACAGACTTTTGCTTTGCTAAAGGTTTTCAGCATTTTTAAGTCTCATGACTCTGACATTTAGAGGGATTTGGAATTATAAGTAGATTTGATCATTTGTTTGAGCCAGTTTCTGTCATTTCTCAGCTTTAATGTGAATATTTTGTACTTCCTGTCATTTTTCAGCTTCTTAAATGTGAATATTTTCTACTTTCTGTCATTTTTCAGCTTCTTAAATGTGAATATTTTCTTTCTGTCATTTTTCAGCTTCTTAAATGTGAATATTTTCTACTTTCTGTCATTTTCAGCATCTTAAATGTGAATATTTTCTACTTTCATTTTTCAACTTCTTAAATGTGAATATTTTTCTACTTTGTCATTTTCAGCTTCTTAATGTAGAATATTTTCTGCTTTCTGTCATTTTCAGCTTCTTTAGCATTGAATATTTTCTGCTTTGTCATTTTCCTTCTTAAATATGAATATTTTCTACTTTCTGTCATTTTCAGCTTCTTAAATGTGAATATTTTCTACTTTTGTCATTTCCTTCTTAAATGTGAATATTTTCTACTTTCTGTCATTTTTCAGCTTCTTAAATGTGAATATGTTCTACTTTGTCATTTTCAGGTTCTTAATGTGAACATTTTCTACTTTCTGTCTTTTTTCAGCTTCTTAAATGTGAATATGTTCTACTTTCTGTCACTTTTCAGCTTCTTAAATGTGAATATTTTCTACTTTCTATTCTTTTTCAGCTTCTTAAATGTGAATGTTTTCTACTTTCAGCTTCGGCTACTTTTCAGCTTCTTAAATGTGAATATTTTCTGCTTTGTGTCATTTTTCAACTTCTTCAATGTGAATATTTTCTACTTTCTCTCATTTTTCAGGTTCTTGAATATTGTGAATATTTTATACTTTCTCTTATCTTTCAACTTAAATGTGAATATTTTCTACTTGATGTCATTTTTCAGCTTCTTAAATGTGAAT
>NW_025321484.1:0-3416 GCF_019176455.1 Solea senegalensis
CTAACCTGCGTCTAACCTGAGACTAATCCGAGACTAACTTGAGACTAACCCGCGACAAACCTGAGACTAAACTGCATCTAACCTGAAACTAACCTGCGTTTAACGTGGGACTAACCTGAGACTAACCCTCTATCTAACCTGAGACTAATCTGCATCTAACCTGAGACTAACCTGCGTCTAACCTGAGACTAACCTGGTTCAAGCCTGAGACTAGCAAGCTAGGTTTAGTTAAGTCACAGACAAACAGACAGTTTCATGTTAAAGAAGCACTCACATTTCCATTTCCAAACATTTTAACAATGTTTATTCAGCTCCGCACCATTGTATTAACTCACCAATGACATTGTTTCTCACTGACGACTTTTAAATTTCTGTTCATTATAATTGTTGTTATTATTAGAGTGATGATTCTGCAAAGCCCCTTGATGATCACATATATGTTAGTTATGGAGGTCTACTTACATATATTAACTTGCTTTCATGATCACATATATGTTAGTTATGGAGGTCTACTTACATATATTAACTTGTTTTCATGATCACATATATGTTAGTTATGGAGGTCTACTTACATATATTAACTTGTTTTCATGGTCACATATATATGTTAGTTATGGATGTCTACTTACATATATTAACTTGTTTTCATGGTCACATATATATTAGTTATGGAGTCTACTTACATATATTAACTTGTTTTCATCACATATATGTTAGTTATGGAGGGATATACTATGTTTTCATGGTCACATATATGTTAGTTATGGAGGTCTACTTACATATATAACTTGTTTTCATGGTCACATATATGTTAGTTATGGAGGTCTACTTACATATATTAACTTGTTTTCATGGTCACATATATGTTAGTTATGTCTACTTACATATATTAACTTGTTACACATATACTGGTCATATATATGTTAGTCTACTTACATATATTAACTTGTTTCATACTACATATATTAACTTGTTTCATGATCACATATAGTTATGTCTACTTACATATATTAACTTTTCATGTCACATATATCATATGATCACATATATCTACTGTTTTCATGGTCACATATACTACTGGTAACTATGGTCACATATGTTATGGAGGTCTACTTACATATAACTTGTTTTCATGGTCACATACTACTTACATATATTAACTAGTTTTCTTGTTTTCATGGTCACATATATGTCTATATATTAACTTGTTTTCATGGTCCTATATATGTTATGTTATGTTAAGGTCTATATTAACTTGTTTTCATGGTCACATATACTACTGGTTTTCATGGTCACATATATGTCTACTTACATACTTGTTTTCACAACTACTATATTAACTTGTTTTCATGGTCACATATATAAGTTAGTTATAGAGGTCTACTTACATATATTAACTTGCTTTCATGATCACATATATGTTAGTTATGGAGGTACTTACATATATTAACTTGCTTTCATGATCACATATATGTTAGTTATGGAGGTCTACTTACATATATCACATATACTACTGTCCTACTTACATATATACACTCTGGTCACATATCTAGAATACGTTATATGTTAGTTATGGAGGTCTACTTACATATATTAACTTGTTTTCATGCCTGTGATCAAAATATCTCTCACTGATGTCTACTTACATATATTAACTTGTTTACATGGTCACATATATATGTGAGTTATGGAGGTCTACTTACATATATTAACTTGTTTTCACGGTCACATATATATGAGTTATGGAGGTCTACTTACATATATTAACTTGTTTTCATGGTCACATATATGTTAGTTATGGAGGTCTACTTACATATATTAACTTGTTTTCATGGTTAAAAACCTCCTAATCGCTGCAAACGAGCCGATCAAAATATCTCCTTACTGACGCTCTCGTCAGCCGCGCTGTTTCAGACCAAAACCACACCCCCAGAACGTGGACTGTGTTGTGATTGGCCAGACAACGAGAGCTTTCCTACTGTCCTGTGATTGGCCAGGTACCTGGAAGTGACGTAATAGATAGGCCAGCTCTCAGATACACAGCTCCCCCTCTGGCACGGTGGATGCTCTGCATCTCAGCAGCTACAACAAGAGTAATTCTTCTTCTTCTGCGGTTGAATGTACGCAACCGGATGTGCCAGGACTAGTGCCCGCACCAGGAGGCACTACGGTGGTGAGAGGAGTGGTGAGGATTTCTGATGACGACATCAAATTAAGGAAGTGCCGATCCGCTTCGCAGAGCCCAGGAAAACAATACAACACTATTTTCTCAGCAGTGGCTGAACTGTTGTTCTGAAACTTTCGGGTTTCATAAACGAGGTCATGACGCAGATACACACACAAACGCAGCGTTAATTGGAGCTTCCGGTCTATGTGGGCTTTAAACAAGTAAAGCAGTTGAATGAAAAGTGAAAAACTAAAGTGAAAGATTAAGATGGTGTTAAACTGCTGGTGATGAGCAGCAGCTAAGTTGGCTCTTGCTGCAGTGTTTAGGTGTATTGTCTGGACTGTGAGAAGTGTGTGTCATGAGCTGGATGTTGTTTTTCTTGTTCTTGTGAGAATGTTGCATTAAATGTGTTCTGTTCTGAAAAAGCATCTTCTTGTTCGTCTTTTAAAAAAAGGAGACGGATGGATTTTCAGGACCATTAACTTTGAGTGCATTTTAAAGCAAAGGGACGTTGTTGGTGTTGTTATGAACAGAGCAGTACAACACACACACACACACACACACACACACACACACACACACACACACACACACACGTCTATGTGCAGCACATCTTTCATACGTGTGTGTGGAAGCAGACTCTCTGTAATCAGTGTGTCCATCTCAACAATGGCCTTCAATTACTTTGTGGATGATCACAAAATATCTTCCCCTCTTTTCCTTCTTTACTCAAACCCCTGGAGACAGCAACGTCAACGCAAACACGGTTTATTTCATGGTAATATCACAAAAAAAGGATGAAAATGGTAAGTTATTTAAAAATATTCCAATGTCTACTTTTGTACAATGATGCAAAATAAAGCCGTGAATATCAAACACAGAGAGATGAATCTAAAATGAAGTCAATAAAAACTGTAATTTAGATGTGATTATTATGTAATCGCCAGTTTGACACCACTGCTCTAAAGGGATTAAAAGCAACATGATCCTCCGATGTGTAACGCTGGTTTCATATAAATGTATTTCCACAGATGGTTGACTTACTAAGGAAGCACAAGATTAACACAGCTGGGATTAACGCCATAAAATCATTTAACGCAAATTAGTTTACTTCTTGTGAATGTGTGACATGAAAGCTGGAAATGATCTGTGTGAAACACTTTCCTGCAGACAGACAGGCAAACACACAGACAGACAGACAGAGAGAGAGAGAGAGAGAGACATACAGACAGAGAGAGAGAGAGACAGA
>NW_025321485.1:0-6653 GCF_019176455.1 Solea senegalensis
TACTTAAATGTATATATATATATACGTGTGTACTTAAATGTATATATATATATATACATGTGTGTACTTAAATGTACATATATATGCATGTGTGTAGTGTACATAAATGTATATATATGCAGTGATAGGATGCATCACTGCGGCGGACGAAGCGGCCTACAGGACGGAGGTGGACAGTCTGGTTTCTTGGTGCGAGGACAACAACCTCACCCTAAACACAGACACAGACATGAGGAAGGAGAGGAGACCTCACCAACCACTGTTTATCTGGGATCTTGAAGTGGAGCTGGTGAGCAGCTTTAAGTACCTCGGGGTCCACATCACTGAGGACTTCACATGGACCACCAACACAACACAGCTGCTCAAGAAAGCACAGCAACGGCTGTATTTTCTGAGGAGGCTGAGGAAGTTTGGCATGTCAACAAAGATCCTCAGCAACTTCTACAGCTGTGTCGTGGAGAGCAGTCTGACCAACTGTATCAGCGCGTGGTACGGCAGCACTACAGCCATGGACCGCAAACGCCTGCAGAGAGTGGTAAAGACAGCTGAGAGGATCACCAGGTCCCCACTGCCCTCACTGCACAGCATCTACCACCGCAGAGTCCACAGGAGAGCTGCCACCATCATCAAAGACAGCACCCACCCACAACATGGACTGTTTACACTCCTGCCCTCAGGACGGAGGTACAGGAGTGCCAAATGCAGGACAACCCGTCTAAAGAACTCTTTTTACCCCACTGCCATCAGAATCCTCAACAGCTGAACGGGACTACAATAATCCTGTCACCTGGTTACACTGTCACTTTAATCTGTTACCGTCACTTTAAACCCTGAAACATGTCACTTTAAATCTGTTAAATTGCACAACCAGTGTTCACTTTATGTACAGTTCTTATTTCTTGTTTATATGCATATGTTTACACTTATTTTATGCATATATGTTATGTTAGTTTTTTTGTAATATTTATATTTTTCTTAAGTATATTTATACTTTTTTTCTACAAAAGCATCTCTTTTCTACTTTATGCTTGTGTTTTTGAGTGGACAGCAAAGTAAGAATTTCATTGTACAGGGAAACATGTTTCTTTACTGTGCATATGACAATAAACACTTTGAATCTTGAATCTTGAATATATACATGTGCACTTAAATGTATATATATATGCATGTGTGTACTTAAATGTATATATATGCATGTGTGTACTTAAATGTGTATATATATACATGTGTGTACTTAAATGTGTATATATATACATGTGTGTACTTAAATGTATATATATGCATGTGTGTACTTAAACGTATATATATATGCATGTGTGTACTTAAATGTATATATATATCACTTAAATATATATATATGCATCTTAAATGTATATATATATGCATGTGTACTTAAATGTATATATATACGCAGGTACTTAAATGTATATATATATGCATGTGTAACTAAACGCATATATATATGCATGTGTGTACTTTTAAATGTATATATACGCAGTGCACTTAAATGTATATATATATGCATGTGTGTACTTAAATGTATATATATATGCATGTGTGTACTTAAATGTATATATATACGTGTGCACTTAAATGTATATATATGCATGTGTGCATGTGTGTACTTAAATATATATATATGCATGTGTGTACTTAAATGTATATATATGCATGTGTGCACTTAAATGTATATATATACACGTGTGTACTTAAATGTATATATATATATACATGTGCACTTAAATGTATATATATATATGCATGTGTGTACTTAAAATTTTGGGTCAACATCTGACCCATCTGTGGGTCCCGACCCAGTGTTTGGTAACCATTAATCAACAGACAGATATAGCAGAGTTTCCTGTGATTGGTGTTTCCTAAACTCAGGAGTGACCACGCCCCCTACAGGCTGGATGAGCTCACAGAGAAGTTGCTTTTGTGTCATTTATTTTCTTCATTCTTTATTGTTTTGGTGCGACGCCTCGTCCACGTCTGGTCAACATGTTTTAATGTAAGACGAGCATTAATATGAAATCATAACCAGAGTTGAGTTTGACTGGACTGGAGGTTCCAGCAGGGGGCAGCATGCTCTCTGTTGACTGTCCAGTGTCTTCTCACAGAGGGAACACAAGCAGAACATGTTTCTTTTAAAGCCACTGATCCTTTTAAATCCATAAAAGATCAATATGTGTGTGAATGGTCTTCATATTATCAGATTATCTTTTATGGCAAATATGTCACACACACACACAACACACACACACACACACTCTCCCACACCAAACCCCAGAGAGAAAACCAGTGATTTTAGCTGCTAGTCCTCTGCTGCCTCGTGTGGTCATTTTGTGTCACTGACGTCAATCTGAACAAAGGATTTCAAACACTGAAGTGACAAAATAAGACATTTGAACTTAGTGATGGAGGCAGCAGTGGATCAACAACTCCTGTGTGTGTGATGTTAAATTCACACACACAGGAGACATTTGGTGTGGGAGAGTGTGTGAGTGTGTGTGTGTGTGTGTGTGTGGGGGGAGAGTGTGTGAGTGTGTTGGGGAATGTATGTGTGTGTGTGTGGGAGAGTGAGTGGTTTACAAAAGTCTAACAGTGAGATGACGACGTGATCATGTGATGTAGATATTGCTGCTGCTGATGCTGTCACTGCTGCTGTCACTGCTGCTGCTGCTCTCTGACACAGTTTCACTGCTTGACTTGACAGGGTTGTATCCAGAGGGGCAGTGGGAGGAGGCCCCTGCTGGGCCCCCACCAGCAGCACAAACACCCACCTGGTGTCAGCTTGTCTCTCGTGTAGAGAAATGTCTGAATCACAGTTTTCATACTGTAACACACGCACACACGCACACACACACACACGCACACACAATAAAAACCATAAAAACGATTTGTGCTCACGCCTCAGGTACAGAAGTTAAAGTTCAGGACAAAAAACAGAGTATATTAGGCTTCATGAGTAATAAAACAAAGTATTATAAAGTGTGTGGTTTATCTCACCAGCCACTTTATTATTGTGTTGTTTGTATTTATTTTAAAACCTTATATTTGAAGCATTGATGTACTTTCATACATGGTTCTGTCAGCTGCTGCATGATCACCACACTCTTCTTTGGTGAGTTTATGTGTTAATGTTATGTGCGCAGCATGTGTAATGTATGAAGATCAGGAAGAGTCCATGTTTTCTTCCAGATCGTCATCATCATCATCCCAGCACACACCTCTGCTGCTCAGCATCCAACAACAACAACAACAATAACAACAAGCAGACGGAGGAGAAAAAGCATGGAAGAGCAGAAAACAACATCCTCCAGGTGGAGAAGAGCGGAGCAGACGAGCATCATGAAGAGGAACATCAGCTGAGGAGGAGGAGTGTGGATGTCAACCTGAGATCATCAGACACCAACAGGAACAACAAGCACATCAACAATAACATCGACCCGCATGTGAGTGGAAACTGTAGCAGCAGGAAAGGCTGCAGCAGCAGCGGAAAAAGCCGCGGCTCCTCCGGGTTGACTCTGATGATGATGGGGCTGGAGGAGGAGGAGGAGGGCCTTGCTCTGATCAACATGGCGGACAACAAAGCGCAGGGACTGGGGTGAGACGAGCGGAACACAGCGCCATGGACCAGCTTCACAACTCCCACGAAGGCTATAACAACAACAACAACAGCCCGTACAACCACTACCCGAACTACCGACCCGGATACGGGACCAGTGGTTACGGAGGCATGATGAGTCCCTCCCGCCAGGGGAACAGCCTGCTGGGCCCGAGCTCAAACCACAGCAAAGCGGCTATGACTGCTGCCAGCTCCCCGGCTGGAGGTGGAGGCGGCAGCGGCGGAGGATTTCAGCGATACACCGGGCAGCAGCAGCCGCCGCAGCCACCCGGAGCTACACCGACTCTGAACCAGTTATTAACGTCTCCGAGTCCGATGATGCGCGGTTATGGAGGCGGATATTCAGACTTTAATCACCCCTCCTCCGCTCAGCAGCAGCAGCCGAGCATGGGGCCGGCTAAAGATACAGGCTCCCAGTACGGCTCGGCTGCTCACGGCTGGGGGGGACAACAAATAACTCACCCGGCGTTGAGCCCGGGGAACACCGGGCAGGGCGGCGGTAGGTCCCAGGTGAGCAACACCGTAATTATTAAAAACAAACAAAAACTCCGCTGTCTTCCTCCGGCTAACATGTTCACTAGCTGCTATGCTAATCCATGTTACATCACCCAACGCAAATCACCACCCGTGGTTAGCATAGCGGCTAACTAGCACGTTAGCTGCTAACTAGCATGTTAGCAGCTCTAGAACTCAATTAGCTAATACCAGTTAGCTGCTGAGCTAGGTGTATTTTTTTAAAGTTCAACTGTAAAGACGTGCCATTTTGACCTCTTAAGACTATATGTTGATGTTTGTTCACTTTGAAACAAATAAAACATCGTCTTTAATTGTGTACATCGCTGAACATCAACACACAAACGCCGTATGTGTGAACGGCAGTTGGTAAAGTCACGGTTTTGGTTCCGTGTCCAAGGTGACTCCGTTATGAGCTTGCTATGGTGAGGGTAACGGTAGCATGCTAGCCGTTGCTAATGCAGCCGCACAGGCCTGTAGAGACTGAGTGTGTGTGTGTAACGAAACCGCGGTATGATTGCACAGCGACGGGGAACACGCCGCGGCTATAGTGTCGTTAATTGTGGAGTGTGAACATTGAAATATGGGGGTGGAAGCTGCCATGAGCTTTCTGGTAGTATCTGGCGCCTTCTAACCTCCTTTTGCACGCTAACCGCCTCTCTCACTTTAGTGAAGTGTCACCGGAGAGGAGGAGTCACATTAGTGGTGTAGCCGCTGCTCAGGGCTCCAGCGCTCCGTTCGCTCGGAACTCACGATAGCCCGGTCTCCGCTGAGTCCTGACCTTCACACATGCAGATTAGCCATGTGCCCATTACCAGCGGCACAACACTGGAGCGAAAAAGTGAGCACCGCTCCCCCAGCTGCAGACCCCGCCTCACCTCACACAGAGGCAGCGGGTCAGTGCTTCATCCACAGCCTCCTCTCATTAAACACACCGTCAGCTGGGTCTGTCTTTGTTTGTGAACAATTCACTAGCTACTGTGTTTAATGTAAACAGGAAACATAGAGGTGGTGGTGAAATACATTTTAAGGTCCATGGGACTTAAAGACGGATGTTTTGCGTTGAGAACCAGCCTGAAGTGGGAGGGTTGTTCTTAACAACATAAGGAATAAATCACATTTTAGCCACGTGATAAAGGACTTTTAATTATTTTAAACCGCAAACTTCAGTTTAAACCGCTCGCTCTCCCACATCAAAATCCACAGAGAAAATCGGTGATTTTAAGTTGTTGATCCACTGCTGCCTCCATCATTAAGTTCAAATGTGTGATATTGTTATGAGGCAGCAGAGGACCAGCAGCTCCTGTGTCCCTGCCAACTTAAATGACTTTGGTGTGGGAGAGTGAGTGGTTTACAAACTTGAGTCTTAAGTTGCTTGAATTTCCCCCGTGTCCTTGCTGGCAGCCATCTTGGCTCTGAGAGAACGAGAGGGTAATACATGTCTTGAATCATGAATGAAATGATTTGTCGGACTCATGTTGGTGACGCCTGTGTCTGGTCTGATTCAATGAGGCACCAGAAAAAAGTTGTTGCACAGTCTGTTGGATCTGATAACATGGGATGTCATTAATGCATGTGTTGAAATGACGAGGCTTAAATAACGACAGGTATTAGAGTAAGAGTCTTGTCGTCTAGAATAATCATGAGGGATTCAACATCTGTGTGTGTGAATGTTTCTATTTTTAGCTGCTGCTTTGAAACATCTGCTCACGCAGTCTCTCTTCACCTACTGTTACTGTATGTCAGTGTGTCAGACGGGACTGAACCTGGTCCTGACGTGGTTCTTTGTTCAGGTGCCGCCCATGGACCCGATGTCGATGAAGCGCTCTCAGCTCTACAGTATGAGCAACAACCCATACTCGCAGCAGCAACAACAGGGGGCACCTTATCCTGGCCAGTCCTATGGTGCCCCCTCCCCCCACAGATACCCGATGGGAATGCCCAGCAGGGGGCAAATCGGGATGGGACCGATGCAGTACCCTCAGCAACAGGTAGGGGATGCTCTCTTCACCCGTTCTTTCACATAGTCCCAGCACTGCTCCCGGTACCTGCTGTTTGTTTTACTTCCTGCTCTGACGAGGTTCAGCTGAGCCGACACGTACATGTGACGTCATCAGACCGCCGGCCTCTGCAACATTTTCCGACATGTTGCTGATGTAGACCGACATTAGCCCTTTAGTCTTTGTTGAAAGAGCAGCTTGTGTATTTTCCTGAACACCTGTGGAAGTCCTGGACTGAGTAACCCAGGTGCAGCAGCCGCTGATGCTCTGTGATCGTCTCTGAGCAGCAGCTTGTTTTTCTGTGCAAGTCACAAGAGAGGTCACATGGTGACCGACACATTTCTGATTTCACACGCATTCCATCAGAGAGGGGGAGAAACGGTACCAGTATATGTCCACCCCTTTGAGGAGGTCAGAGGTCGAGCAAGTCGCCTTTCATCTTGAAGGTTATGGGTTTGATTCCCAGCTCAGCTAGTCTATGTGCTGATGTGTTCTTGGGCAAGACACTTAAC
>NW_025321486.1:0-5152 GCF_019176455.1 Solea senegalensis
TAGTATAGTATGTTGTCCAAAATAACTCAAAAATGTCATAGTCTTGTATGTCGTCGAAAATGAGATAAGAATGTTATAGTATAGTATGTTGTCCGAAATGAGACAAAAATGTCATAGTATAGTATGTCGTCCAAAATGAGACAAAAATGTCATAGTATAGTATGTCGTCCAAAATAACTCAAAAATGTCATAGTATAGTATGTAGTCCAAAATAACTCAAAAAAGTCATAGTATAGTATGTTTTTCAAAATGAGACAAAAATGTCATAGTATAGTATGTTGTCCAAAATAACTAAAAAATGTCATAGTATTGTATGTCGTCCAAAATGAGACAACAATTCCATAGTACAGTATGTCGTTCCAAATGAGACAAAACGTCATAGTATAGTATTGTGGCAGTGGGGCTTGGTTAGAGCGACGGCTGCTGGAGGGAAGGAAGGAGTGGCTCAGCCGGTGATCAGACAGCTGGACAGAATCAGGTAATTAGTCAGCTATATAAGCATGTTTGTAACCTGGTTCTGGGCTCTTGCAGTAGGCTGGGTCCTCACGGAGACACAGAGAGAGAGAGACGGAGAGACGGAGAGACGGAGAGACACACACAGACACACACAGACAGTCAGCGCAGCGCAGCAGAGCGCTGACATCGCAGCCACAGCTGACTCCTTTTGTTTTGTTTGCTTGATTGTTTTCATTGGACAATAAACCGGTACTTTTGCTCCCTCATTTTGGACGACATACTATGGTATGACATTTTTGTGTCATTTTGGACGACATACTATACTATGACATTTTTGTCTCATTTTGGACGAAATACTATACTATGACATTTTTTCTCATTTTGGACGAAAAACTATACTATGATATTTTTGTCTCATTTTCGACTACATATGATACTTTGACATTTTTGAGTTATTTTGGACCACATACTATACTATGACATTTTTGTCTAATTTTGGACGACATTACAATGACATTTTTGTCTCATTTCGGATGACATACTATACTATGACTTTTTTGTCTCATTTTGGATGTCGTACTATACTATGACATTTTTTCTCATTTTGGACAACAAACTATACTGTGATATTTTTGTCTCATTTTCGACTACAGACGAAACTTTGACATTTTTGACTTATTTTGGACAACATACTATACTATGACATTTTTGTGTGATTTTGGACGACATACTATACTATGACTTGACCCACATCTGATTACAGACAACATACAATACTATAACGTTTTGTCTCATTTTAGGCAATGCCACCTTGACATTTTGTCTCATTTTGGGCGACTTATACTATGCTATGGCGTTTTATCTCATTTGGACAACATACTATACTATGCGTTTTGTGATTTTGGACATACTATATTTTTGTGTTTTGAATGACGCCTACTCTAATAACATTATGGTTTTTGTGGGCGACATACTATATATGACATTTTGTGTGGACAACATACTATACTATGACTTTGTCTCATTTTGGACAGCATGCTATACTATAACGTTTTGTCTCATTTTTGGACAACTTATACTGGGTGTTAAGAACACGCCTACTACTATGATATAGTACAGATAACATACTATACTACTTTCTCATTTTGGGCCAGTACTATACTATGACATTTTAATCTCACATTTTGAGTGACATACTATACTATGGCGTTTTTGTCTCATTTGAAAACATACTATACTATGACATTTTTTGATTTTGGACTACATATAATATGACTTTTTTGTCTCATTTTTAAAAACATACTATACTATGACGTTTTTGTCTCATTTTGGAAGACATACTTTACTATGACAATTTTTGATGATTTTGGACTACATACTATACTATGACTTTTTTGAGTTATTTTGGACGACATACTATACTATGACATTTTTTTCTCATTTTGGACGAAATACTATACTATGACATTTTTTGGTGCTTTTGAATGACATACTATACTATGACATTTATGTCTCATTTTGAAAAAACTTACTATACTATGACATTTTTGTGTCATTTTAGAAGACATACTATACTATGACATTTTGTCTCATTTTGGACAACATACTATACTATGACATTTTTGTCTCATTTTGGACGACATACTATACTATGACTTTTTTGTTGATTTTGGACGACATACTATACTATGACTTTTTTGAGTTATTTTGGACGACATACTATACTATGACATTTTTGTCTAATTTTGGACAACATACTTGTGAGCTTTTCCCACTCACTGGGGTTCGGGAAGGACGAGGAGGCGGCGTTGAGGGAGACACAATGTCATAGTATAGTATGCTGTCCAAAATAATACAAAAATGTCATAGTATAGTAAGTTTCAAATGAGACAAAAATGTCAGTGTATAGAATGTCGTCCAAAACAACTAAAAAATGTCAGTATGATATAGCGTCCAAAATGAGACAAAAAAGTCATTTTGTAGTCAGTCAGTCAGTCATCATCTAACCGCTTTATCCTCCACCAGAGGGCGATAGGCGGGGCGATAGGCGGGGTACACCCTGGACAGTTCGCCAGTCCATCGCAGGGCCACACACAACTAGAGACAAACAACCATTCACTCTCACACTCACTCCTATGGTCAATTTAGAGTGTCCAATTCACCTAATCCCCACATTGCATGTTTTTGGACTGTGGGATGAAGCCGGAGAACCCGGAGAGAACCCACGCACACACGGGGAGAACATGCAAACTCCATGCAGAAAGGCCCTTGTTCCAACCGGGGCTCGAACCCGGGTCTTCTCGCTGCAAGGCGAGAGTGCTAACCACTATTCCACCGTGTGGCCCTCATAGTATAGTATGTCGTCAAAAATGACACAAAAATGTCATAGTATATTATGTTGTCCAAAATGACACAAAAATGTCATACTATAGTATGTCGTCCAAAATGAGACAAAATGTCATAGTATAGAATGCTGTCCAAAATAACTCAAAAATGTCATAGTATAGTATGTCGTCCGAAATTACACAGAAAAAGTCATAGTATAGTATGTCGTCCAAAATGACACAAAAATGTCATACCATAGTATGTCGTCCAAAATGAGACACAATGTCATAGTATAGTATGCTGTCCAAAATAATACAAAAATGTCATAGTATAGTAAGTTTCAAATGAGACAAAAATGTCAGTGTATAGAATGTCATCCAAAACAACAAAAAAATGTCAGTATGGTATATCGTCCAAAATGAGACAAAAAAGTCATTTTGTAGTCAGTCAGTCAGTCATCATCTAACCGCTTTATCCTCCACCAGAGGGTCGCGGGGGGTGCTGTGCCAATCTCAGCTACATCGGGCAATAGGCGGGGGTACACCCTGGACAGTTCGCCAGTCCATCAAAGGGCCACACACAACTAGAGACAAACAACCATTCACTCTCACACTCACTCCTATGGTCAATTTAGAGTGTCCAATTCACCTAATCCCCACATTGCATGTTTTTGGACTGTGGGAGGAAGCCGGAGAACCCGGAGAGAACCCACGCATACACGGGGAGAACATCATCATCTGTTCCTAATATGGGGTCTCTAGGGCCAAAGGTCACCGTGTGGTGGCCAAAAGGACAGTCTGTAAAATTCAAACGTAAAAAAGCTGGGAAACTGTATTTTCTTCAAAAATTAAGAAAGGCATTGAGCCAGGGGTCGGATTTTTCAGTATGTGTAGTAGGGACTAAGGCTGATCGAGGGTATTTTAATCTTTTTTCTACTGTCCTATAATATAAAACTCACAAATGAAGTTAAAATCTTATAAGATATACTTATGTACCCTTAGTGTTTGAATTTGTAATTTTTTCATTGTTTGGTTATGTTTTCCTATTGGTGTCTTTCTGTGTGCACATTACGCTGAGATAAGGCTTTTTCTAGATTTTTTCTACTTTTCCATAATGTAAACCTCACAAAAGGAGTTAACATGTTATGATATATACTTCTGTACCCTTAGTGTTTGAGTTTGCGATGATTTCATTGTTTGGATTTGTTTTTCTATTGATGTCTTTCCGTGTGCGCATTACACTGAGATAAGGCTATTTCCGGGACGCGGCACGGGACTGGCATCGTTCAACTCCTCTTGGGACCAAACCCAAACGACATATGAAAAATTCACACTCCTGCGACCTGTAGAAATGTAGTTCCTCCAAAACCTCCACTCTGGCCAAAGGGTCTAAGACTGTATAGAGTCTGACACGCCCTGATTTTCAGTTTTTGGACACAGGACAAACAAGACTTTGGGCTTTTATCCCCCGGATTATTGTTTAGTGGCTCCGGAGGATCCTCTGTTCCAAATATGGGAGCCCTCGGGTTAAAGGTTTCTCCGTATTCGTATCAGGGACCAAGGTTGATCTAGGGGGCCAAGGTTGATCTAGGGGGCCGAGTTTTAGACCTGTGCAACCTACGGAAAGGTCAAAGGTCAGCTGTTCGGGTGTGTTTTTTGTAATAATTCCTAAAGTCATTAAGCCAGGAGTCTGATTTTTCCGTATGTGTATCAGGGACAAGGACTGATCCAGGGTGCAGAGTTTCAGACCTGTGCAACCTTTGGAAAGGTCAAAGGTCAGCAATTTGGGTGTGTTTTTTGAAATTATTTGTGAAGGAATTAAACCAGGAGTCTGATTTTTCCATATGTGTATCAGGGACTAAAACTGATCTATGGTGCTGAGTTTCAGACCTGTGCAACCTTCGGAAAGGTCAAAGGTCAGCCGTTTGGGTGTGTTTTTTGTAATAATTCCTAAAGGCATTAAGCCAGGAGTCTGATTTTTCCGTATGTGTATCAGGGACTAAAGATGATCGAGGGTGCTCACTTTCAGACCCGTGCAACCGTCGGAAATGTCAAAGGTCAGCCGTTTGGGTGTGTTTTTTTTAATATTTCTTAAAGGCATTAAACCAGGAGTCTGATTTTTCCATATGTGTATCAGGGACTAAGGCTTATCCCGGGTGCCGAGTTTCAGACCTGTGCAACCTTCGGAAAGGTCAAAGGTCAGCCGTTTGGGTGTGTTTTTTGTACTAATTCCTAAAGGCATTAAGGCAGTAGTCTGATTTTTCCATATGTGTATCAGGGACTAAGGCTAATCCAGGGTGCCGAGTTTCAGACCTGTGCAACCTTTGGAAAGGTCAATGGTCAGCCGTTCGGGTGTGTGTTTTGTAATAATT
>NW_025321487.1:0-32887 GCF_019176455.1 Solea senegalensis
TGGTATCAACATGTTTGCCTGTTTGTTTTGTCGTGTTACTCGCACTTCACATGTCTGCCACACGGTGGCGGTGGTGCGCGGGTTTTCTGCTGTTTTGACCCACTGACAGTGATAGTTGTTGAGCAGACGCTGGAGCCAAGTGAATCAAAATAGGACGCAGAGTTGATTGAAATGGAACGTTTCTGAAGCATCTTTGCTCACTTATTTCAAACCAACGATGTTCAAACACCAATAATTGCACTTTTCTTCTCACCTATAGTTGCTACCAATGATTACAAGTGTTCTAAACACCTTTTGTTCATTAAAGCCTTTAATCCCAGTTACATTGAAGGGATTTATTGATTGAATGTTCCTCTTATTTCAATGATATTTCATTCATTATGTTGGATGTTTTTTGTCTGATACTATTTTACACCTTAGAGTAGTATGTGTTCAATTCACTGTAATCATTCTATTAAATATATGATATTCATATAACGATCAGAAAATATTCAAATCAATTCAGGCCAGAAAACCCGCAGACTTATGATCATACTGTTAGGAACAATAAGTGTAAATAATAAATTCAAGTCCACAAACATAGATGTAGAACTCTCGCGCTGCCTCTTTATTTCCTGCTCGACTCATTTCCTGTAAGAGAAAGTGAAAGTAACTATTCTGTAACTTTGCTTCAGTCGCCATTTGAACTGCGCAGCACGAGGACAGACTGGTGAGTGTTGACGTGATTATGATGATAATATATGATGATATATGATGATATATGATGATTTAGTGCGTGTGAGTCAAGTACCTTAAAGTGAGACTTGAGTAAAAGTCTTAAAGTTTGACATTTACTCTCCTTGAGTATCAAAAATCATTTCTGATATAAAATGTAGTCAAAGTTGCTAGAAATAACAAAGTCAGGTACAAATACGTGGAATGTGTACTTAAGTACAGTCATGAAGTATATGTACTGCTTAATCCTGACAGATTAGAATGGAAACTTCCAGCCTGTCATAACTCCAGTCAGTCGTCTTTTGTTTTTCCTAAATGTGACGTCATGTTTTCTTCTTTATGTCAATTCTACTCAAGCGTCCAACCCGAAACATAAAGTCCCGTCAAACGCGAACACAATGTTAAATGAGATTAAATGAACGATTGTAAATGATCATTTGGATTAAAAGTGAAATAATAATGTCATATATTCATATTATCATCAAAATAATGACTTGATTTAGTAGCTTTAAGTACTATAAGTACTACAAGTACTATAAGTGCTTAATGCACTAAAAACTTTTGAGAGGGGTCTGGCTGCAGACCTGCACTGTCAGGACCTTTCGTTGCAGACCTGCACTGTCAGGTCTCCTGTACTGTCAGGATCGGAAGCTTTTCAAAATAAAAGCGAGCATACCGGAAGCACGTATTTTTCGTTCCCGATGTTTATTTCTTGGGTCTTTATTTTATGTATACAATGTAAATATGTTTATGTGTATCCATGTGTTTAATTAAAGAGATTTTTTTAAAAAAAACGGTATGTATTTCCAGTTCAACTGGATAAGGTGAAAAAACGCAGGATAATAATAAAGATAAAAAACAAACAAAATATTATATAAAAAAATTAAATACAAAACGTTATGACCCACTAGGGTTATTCTACAGATAATCAGGGCAAACTAGATGTACAGCTATTGTTATGATCCCCTTAAAACATTATTAGCCTCCTCAAAACATGCATTATTTTACTCCAGTATTTTAATTTAATTCGTAAAAAGGACAGCTGTTTTTGGGGGGGTTGAAAAAACCTTTATAAACTGAACACCAAAGAACAAGATTAACTATGCAAATTATTAACAATATAAATAGCCATAAATAGCCAAAGCTATAACACTTGTGTTTTCTTTGTAACAAAATACTGTTGAAAAACAAACAGAACTAAACTCCACTGTGGAGATGATTGGAGCATGTTGAAAATTCTTCTTCAATCAAGTTCTCTTACATTTACAAAGTAAATGAAATGGCTAGTGTTTCACACTGAGGTAACTGAGGCTTACTGCCTGTGCTGCAAACCACACATCAAGTAAGTAAACATGAAACAAATAAACAACTTCTTTCTCTTAAGAAAACCAAACTTGATTTAAGGGAGTTGAACATTCTTCTTCTTCTTCTTGTTCTTCAGAAGAGGAGGCTTGCTCTCTGTGCTGTGACAATGTCACCTGCAGTGACCAGCTTGTGTAAGGGCAGCTGTAGCATCACCTGTTTCTCCTTCAACACAGCTGCAGCTGTTGTGCTGCGGTGGAAAAACGTGACAACTGTCCTCACTCTGCCGAGGAGTCGGGACGTCTGGTGAACGCCCATCGCTCTCTGCGCAGCCAGATTAACGTATATGCGGTGAAAATCCGGCCGCTTCGACAGCATTGGCAATGTTTCTGCCGTTATCTGTTGTCACTTAAAGCACTTACAGCAAATTGTGTGGGTCTTGTCGACTACACGATTGCCGTCCTTTAGCTCCACCATGTAGCCCAAAAGTTGCCATACTGCTGACTGACATGAAGAGGGAGGATCCGCTATTTCTGGGTTGGTTGCCATGTTTCCTCACATTCTTCTTCAACTAGCTCAACTTTTGCAGGCAGGCGTCACATGATTCATTGGATCTGAACGGGAGGGATAACTCTGGGAGTTGGAAGGGGTGTGTCACGATTCTGCCTTCTCACACCGCGACACAGGATCGTGCATCTGAGTGTCGCGATTTCGGTTTCATATTGCATATTGTTACAGCCCTACTCATAATTCATTTAATAATTGCTTAATATTGTTTGTGCTATGTTCTTACCTTGTGGACCACATGGATTTGCCAGTGGAGGGTGTGAGGGTTGATGATTTTAAATGAACTTAGCTTTGTGTATTCAAAGTGAATGACTGAATACCTAGTTACATGACCCACATAACCAATAACCTCTGTTATGAATGTGATTCTAAACTTTTCATTTTTGAAAGTGACTAAAACTGTGAGGTGAGGTGTCAGGTGTTCTTCACTGCAACTTACATTCCCTTCATTTTCCTTTTCCCCTTTTACCAGCCAAACCACAACCTGTCAGAAGTTAGTAGCGTTGGCTCATACTTATGAGTACAAACACACAGACAAATACATTATGCTTACCTTTAAATAAAATGCCACCTTTCCTATGTGCCTCTAAGTGGCTCTGCAGCTTGGACAATTGTGTTGGTGTCACTTTTAGGAACAGGGGGCAGTGAAATTGCTTGCAGCATGACGTGCAGCGTTCAACTTTGGGCGTAGTGTCGGTACTTAAGATTGAAATATGCATCTGTAAGAGACAAATAATGTCGTAATAAGTAAAACAAAATGATATAAAAACTATATGATATAACTCAGTTTTCTTGGTCTTTGAGTAGGAAAATGGCACATTTAAGTGAGCACTATCGATACGATAACAACGCTAAAAACTACCCAAAAGTCCAAAACCCAATTCTTTCAAACTAATATAACTTTATATAGTCAATATATAGTGTGCAACATAACGTTCTAGTGAATAAAGACTGTTTCTGTTTCTTCGTATGACACAAAGTTGTTGTCACTTGACTTTTACTCACCTCGTCGTCTCCACACTTCTCATGGGGAACGAAAAATACGTGCTTCCGGTATGTTCGCTTTTATTTTGAAAGGCTTCGAATCAACTTCCAGTTCTGACCGTGCAGGAGACCTCACAGTGCAGGTCTGCAGCCAGACTGTCTTGGAACTTTGGGAGTAATCCAGGGTCAAAGTTGACTTGAACAAAACTGAGGTTATTCTTTTTTTGAAGTGGTATCAAATCCACATTTATGATTGAAATGTAATTGTACTTAGTACTTTTTGATGTCCTTGATGAACAAATATGCATGTGTTAATAAGTAATCCAGGATCTAATTGGACTTTTGCTCTCAAAACTGAGCTCATCAGCTGACTTGAATGCAGACAACAGCCCTTCAGTCACATACAGAGTAGCCTAGCACCATCTACTGGCACAAATATGTAAGTGACATGAACAGCAGGTTTCATAAAACACCTTCTCTGACAGAAAACTCCTGATGTGTTACAGTTTTCTCTCGTGTGATCACTGGACTGAACACAGATCCACATCAGACGTCCTCCAGGAAACATGAAGGAGATTTTCCACTCAAACTGAGAGGTAACTCTTTAAAGTGCTTTCAATATGATGCTTTGAGTGGAGCAGTGATAAGTCAGTGAGGAGCTCATTTGCACAAACTCATGACAACAACAAAGAGAAGACGTGCTTTTTATATATGAGGTTTACACTTTACAGTAGAAAACAAGTTATTCTCTGTAAATCTGTATATTGGGACGGTTTATTCAATTGAATTGTATTTGTATAGCGCCAAATCATAACATACATGATCTCAGGTCTGTACATCGACAACATCAAGGAGAGCAGAGAAACACAACAGTTCACACAATGAGCAAACACTAGTCATCAGTGGAGAGAAAAAACTCCCTCTTAACAGAAGAAGAAATCTCTGACAGAACCAGACTCACACATGTGCGGTCATCTGCCTCGACCGGTCGGGGTGAAAGGAAAATGGGGGACAGAGGAGAGGTGGGGGACAGAAAGGGGGGAGAGAAAGGACAAGAGGGAGATGAGGTAGAGACACACATCTTCTAAATTTCTGCATCAGTAAATCTGTGATCAACCTGTGTGTGTGTGTGTGTCTCAGAATGACTGAAGTCCAGCAGATGAGTGGTTGTGTGGAGGAAGACGAGGACAGAGCAGAGTCTCCAGGACCCAGCGGTCTGTCTGTGAAGAGAAAACCTTTAACCTTCAGTCATGAACCTGGAGCCTCAGAGACAAAGTAAGAGACTCATGCACTGACAACAAGAGAACATCACACTCTCACTCTTGTGCACTCTAAATGCTGACTGTACCTGTAGAGCAGTGGTCCTCAACCCCCGGGCCGTGGACCGGTACCAGTCCGTGGGTCAATTGGTACCGGGCCGCAGAGAAAGAATACATAACTTCCATTATTTCCGTTTTATTTATTATCAGATTGTGAACCATTCTCTCGCCACATCTGTCTATGACTCACTCTTGACACATGTCAACATGCTTGCCTCGGTCACATGACACGGTCGAAGAAGAAGATCAACTGCTGGAGATGGCAAAATGACGGTTGACGAAGCACCCGTCTCCTGGCTCGCGTCATCTGGGTCCTCCGTTACCGCTGCTGCGCAATGAACAGACGGGACTTCACATTTGTCCTTTGGTCAGCGGCAGCATCCGCAACTGGGTGATGGACTCGGCCATTTTTCCCCCAGCCGGTGCACATGCCGCTGACGCACGGCTGCGCTCTGTGCAGTATCGTTGGCGCGATGTTACGAGGACGCTGCTAATACATTTGCATACACAGTGGATTCACGTTTATTATTATATTCACAAAAGACCAGTTTTCATGCCGGTCGTATCATTTTATTTAGTTTTTTATTTATTTATTTTTGTATTATGGGCCGGTCCTGAAAATATTGTCTGACATTAAACCGGTCCGCGGCCCGGGGGTTGAGGACCGCTGCTGTAGAGGATCAGTCTTTACACAAAGATCAGCGACCACAGGCTGTAAACCTGAAATCATTCCCTTCACTCCAGACTCTGGAGGTCACACTGACACTGAGGCTGCTTTGTGATCAAAGTGTCTAAACAAAGACCATCATCAGTGATCATGTGATGTTTGTGTTTGCAGAGGTCAGAACCAGAGACAGAGAGCAGAGTCTCCAGGACCCAGCGGTCTGTCTGTGAAGAGTGACAGGTCTATGGGAAAACGTATAAACTTCAGTCATGAACCTGGAGCCTCAGAGACAAAGTAAGAGACTCAATAAATAATGCTCTCAAATCAATATGATATGCTCTTGAATTAAGATAAGAAATAACCTCCATCTGTTGGAGGGAAACGTCCAAACTTCAGAGCAGCTCTGAAAGCAGCTTCACATCAACAGCTCATTTCTTTTATTTGTGGTTCAAATTGAATTTGACTGGACTTTTGTGAAGGAAGAAGAACTAAATGTGTGTGTGAGCAACAGACTGAACTGAACTGATTCAGAATCTGATGAAACGGATCAATGAGTCAAACCATTGACGAGTCAGAGAGAGTGTGAGGATGAGCCTCAGGGTTAGACCTTTACAACAGTCCATCAGAACCACTGTGAGACAAAGCTGTAAGGATGTCTTCACAGAGACATGTCCACCTGTCCCTGACGTGTCAGTGATAAAGAAATGTCTCCACAGACACATGTCCACCTGTCCCCGACGTGTCAGTGATAAAGAACTGTCTCCACAGACACATGTCCACCTGTCCCTGACATGTCAGTGATAAAGAAGTGTCTCCACAGAGACATGTCCACCTGTCCCTGACATGTCAGTGATAAACAAATGTCTTCACAGAGACATGCCCACCTGTCCCTGACGTGTCAGTGATAAAGAAATGTCTCCACAGACACATGTCCACCTGTCCCTGACGTGTCAGTGATAAAGAAGTGTCTCCACAGAGACATGTCCGCCTGTCCCCGACGTGTCAGTGATAAAGAAATGTCTCCACAGACACATGTCCACCTGTCCCCGACATGTCAGTGATAAAGAAATGTCTTCACAGAGACCAGTTTGCTGTTTCTGTGGACGAGCAGACGTCCCGCTGTCCTCTGTGTCAGGACGTCCTGAAGGATCCAGTCTCCACCAGCTGCGGTCACCGGTTCTGCAGACTCTGCATCTCCTCATACTGGGACCAGTCTGGTCCACCAGGAGACTCCTGCTGTCCCCAGTGTGGGAAAAGACCCAGGACAGGACGTGGACCACAGAGCATCCGTGAGTAAGACTCATAAGGAGAGCAGCTCCCATCAGCACTAGTAGACTTTAGAAATGGAAAAACAGGAGAAAACTGTTTAAAAGTTAAAAATGTGACTCATGTTAACTCCATGATGGAGTTTAACTCTCTGCTGCCCCCTGCAGGTTGAAGAAATGAAGGTTTCCCCTCATTTTGCTGCTTTTCTCTCATGATTGTTCTCTTGTATGCAGATGATACTCTTTCCTTCACAATCATCACAGTTCTTCTAGAATGATTCAGTCTTTCAGAATAAAGTTATTCAAGTCATTACAGTGAAAATGTAGTTTTTCATTTGACAACAAACAACATAAAACAACAACGTCACAGAAAAACATGACACTGATGAAAATAATCCTCAGCTGCTCACATTCTTTGTCTCTTGTCTTTCAGCAGATGTTGGTCTGCAGAAAGTTCTAGATGAACATAAGATCAGTCTGAGGAGCAGATTTGAACATGTGACAGAAGGAACTGAAGGAACAGGAAGTAGAACCCTCCTGAACAGGATCTTTACTGAGCTCTACATCACAGAGGGACAGAGTGAAGAGGTCAATACTCAACATGAGGTGATGCAGCTGGAGACGACCTCCAAGAAGAAGACGGTCCAGGACACTCCCATCAAGTGCTGCGACATCTTTAAAGCCTTACCTGACCAGCAGGGGAGCATCAGAGTTGTCCTGACCAACGGCGTCGCTGGTGTTGGAAAAACCTTCTCGGTGCAGAAGTTCACTCTGGACTGGGCCGAGGGTTTGGAAAACCAGGATGTGAATCTGCTGATTGTGCTCTCGTTCAGGGAGCTGAACCTGATCAGAGATCAGCAGCACAGTCTTCTCACGCTGCTCCATGTTTTCCATCCAACATTAGAGAAGGTCAGAGCAGAGGAGCTCGCTGTCTGTAAACCTTTGTTCATCTTTGACGGCCTGGATGAAAGCAGACTCTCACTGGACTTCAGCAGCAGCACGCTGGTTTCTGACGTCACACACAGGTCATCAGTCAACGCGCTGCTGACCAACCTCATCCAGGGGAATCTGCTTCCCTCAGCTCTTGTCTGGATAACTTCTCGACCTGCGGCGGCCAATCAGATCCCTCCTAAATGTGTTGCCAGGGTAACAGAAGTACGAGGCTTCACTGACGACCAGAAGGACGAGTACTTCAGGAAGAGATCCAGAACTGATGATCTGTCCAGCAAAATCATCTCACACATCAAGACGTCCAGGAGCCTCCACATCATGTGTCAAGTCCCAGTCTTCTGCTGGATCAGTGCTACAGTTCTGGAGCACATGTTGACCACAGAGCAGAGAGGAGAGCTGCCCAAGACCCTGACAGACCTGTACTCACACTTCCTGCTGGTTCAGACCAAGAGGAAGAAGAACAAATATGATAAAGGATGTGAGACGAGTCCACGGGAGCTGACGGAGGCCGACAGGGACTTTCTTCTGAAGCTGGGTAGGCTGGCCTTTGAACATCTACAGAAAGGAGACATCATGTTCTACCAAGAAGACCTGGAGCGGTGTGGTCTAAGTGTGACAGAGGCCTCGGTGTACTCAGGAGTTTGTACAGAGATCTTCAGAAGAGAGAGCGTGATCTTCCAGAAATCAGTCTACTGCTTTGTTCATCTGAGCGTTCAGGAGTTTCTGGCTGCAGTCTACATGTTCCACTGTTTCACCAACAGGAAGACAGAGGTACTGCAGGACTTCTTTAGAAAAAAAGACAGTTCGAAAAAGTCACTGAAAATGTTGCTGCAGGTCTTATTCAGACATAAAGTTGATGATGATGATGATGGTGGTTACACTCCTCTGGATGTGTTTCTGAAAGCAGCCATGGAGAATTCCCTTCAAAGTGAAAATGGTCACCTGGACCTGTTTGTTCGCTTCCTTCATGGACTCTGTCTGGAGTCCAACCACAGACTCTTAGGAGGTCTGCTGGGTCAGACTCAGAACAGTCCAGAAATCATCCAGAGGGTCATTGAGAACCTGAAGAAGATGAACACAGAGAACATCTCACCTGACAGAAGCATCAACATCTTCCACTGTCTGACAGAGATGAACGAGCAATCAGTGCATCAGGAGATCCAAGAGTTCATGAAGTCAAAGAACAGAGGACAGAGACTCTCTGTGATCCACTGCTCAGCTCTGGCCTACATGCTGCAGATGTCTGAGGAGGTTCTGGATGAGTTGGACCTGAGCAAGTACAGAACATCATACCAGGGGAAACAGAGACTGATTCCAGCTGTGAGGAACTGCAGGAAGGCTCGGTGAGTTCAGACATGATCAATAACATCATCAGTCAGTGATGATTCATGGTTTGGTTTATCAAATACACACAGAAGTCAGTTCTTCTCATTCTTCTCAGTTTGTTTCTGGAGATGTTTTAAATGATGAAAGTGAAGATTTGTCAGCTGGTTGTGATTCTTGTTTTGAACTGAATGAAAACACCAAATCACAACATTCTCTCAAGTCTCTGTTCATGATAAGACAGAAAGACAAGAGAAACCAACAGTTCACACAATGAACAAACACTAGGGGGCAGTGGAGAGAAAATCTGTGACAGAACCAGACTCAAACATGTGCAGCATCTGCCTCGACCGGTTGTGGTGAAAGGACAAAACGGAGGACAGAGGAGAGGAGGGGGAGAGAAAGTGAAAGAGGGAGGTGAGGTAGAGACAGAAGAGAGAGATCAGGAGCAGAAATATAACAGTTGTGTCAGCTTCTAAGTTTAAACAGGACTTATGACATTTATATACAACTACAATGTTATTGATGTTCTATTAATGAGACATAAACATTAGACTGATATCAACTTTAATTATAGTATCATATTAATAATAATAACAATACTACTGGTTTCAAGCAGCAACTTTGTCTAAAGTCTCATCTTTTATTCTTCATTCAGGTTGAGGGGCTGCAGATTGACAAAGATCAGCTGTTCTTCTCTGGTCTCAGCTCTGAAGTCCAACCCCTCACACCTGAGAGACCTGGACCTGAGTCATAACCAGCTGCAGGATTCAGGAGTGAAGCTGCTGTGTTCTGGACTGGAGAGTCCACATTGTAGACTGGAGACTCTGTGGTGAGTTCACTGACTGAAGCTGCTGTTGTTTTTTTAAACTTTCATTTCATTTACATTAAACTCTTTTTATTCACTGATGAATAAAATGAACACACACACACACACAAAGTCAGTCACACACACGCAGACACACACAGACACACACACAGTCTCACAGTCACACACACGCACATACACAGTCACACACACACACATTGTTCTAAAGTCTCATCTTTTATTCTTTATTCAGGTTGAGTTACTGCAGTTTGACAGAGATCAGCTGTTCTTCTCTGGTCTCAGCTCTGAAGTCCAACCCCTCCCACCTGAGAGACCTGAACCTGAGACAGAACCAGCTGCAGGATTCAGCAGTGAAGCCTCTGCGTGATCTTCAGAAGAGTCCAGACTACAGACTGGAGACTCTGGAGTGAGTAGAGTGTTGTTCTAATCACAGTCAGACAAACATCAGTGTTTCCTCAGTGAAGCTGTGACAGCACAATAGTGACAGACTTCATGATTGGACACAAAGACACAGAGAGACAACAGACCGAGCCACGAGCTGCTGCTACTCACAGACTAGAGCTGAGCGCCTCACATGATGAGCGTCCATCAGCTGTTTGTAGTTTGACTTCATCACAGATTATAGATCCACTGTATCATACACTGTAAAAACAGCAGCACATCTTGTTTGGTTAGAAAACGTCAAAGTAGCCACTTTCAGACTGGAACGTCATTTTCCTTCAAACTCTGACAAAAGCATGAAGAAATGAGCAAAATATCAAGAAATGATCTTTATCACAAGCAAAGAAATGAAAGTGAGTCTTCTCTGACTTTAAGAATTGACACCTTGGCAAGGGAGAACCCAAAAGCACGACAACGAGGCAGGAAAACGCAGATTACTAAGTCCAAAAGCAGGAAATCAGTCACAAACAGGCAAACACATCAGAACAAGAAGACTAACTAGAAATGCTGGAGCAAAAAACCAACACAAGACCATCTGAAAATGGGCTGCTATATAATATAGTACGCATTTAAGGCCACAGCTGAACATGTGACCTTGACTTCCATGTCAACAGAGATGAACATAAAGAAACAGCAACCCCTGCTGGTGAGGAGTAGTTCCTGCAGCACTATAGATGCACTATATGGACAAAAGTATTTGAATTGACGTGTTTCAATGGGGCTTTGGACTCTCGGCCTCTTCTCTCAGTGAAGGACAATCTGAAGTTCAGCAGACGCAGACATTTCTACTCCAACATGACTGTGTCCCAGTGGACAAAGCAACCACTATAAAGACATGAGCCCTGACCTTTAACCCCATCCAGCACCTTTGGGATGAACTGGAACAGAGATTAAGAGCCAGACCTTGTGGTCCAGCATCAGTGTGTGACCTCATCAATGCTCGACACAATGAATGGACACTAATTGTCACAGAAACACTTCAAAGTGTTGAGCAAAGTCTTCCAAGAAGAGTTGAAGCTGTTAAAGCTGCAAAACTCCATATGAAAATACTGTGAATGTATTTGAATACTTCATAATAGTCCAAATACCTCTGTTGATTTGTTTTCACACAACTCCAAACAACCAGTGTTTGGTGAATGAGTGAATGTGAGCTGTTGTAACATGTGATGTTATTATTCCACATCTGAGCTGCATCACTGACTCTGACTCTGACTCTTCTTCTCTGTCGTCTTCTCTCAACAGGTGGAGGCCATGAGTGTGTGTGTGTCCGTGTGTGCGTGTGTGTGCGTGTGTGTGTGTGATTGTGTGTGTGTGTGTGTGTCGCTGCTTCAACAGATCTGTGACAGAACTCCAACGATGATGGTGTGATTTTTCAGTCCTAACGTCCTGAACCTGTGACGAGCTGTTTCAACATTTAACATAATGTGTCTTTAATCCAAGAGTATTCATCTACAATGTTAATAATATCCATAACCTTTATTACATGATGTATAATTACATATCTAACAGTTTAACCCTGACCAATCAACATGTGTTTCCTTTTCATTTGCATCAGTTCAATGTATCTATGTTGTCTACTGATGAGTTTTAAAAAATGCTTTTTAAATATTTGACAGAATAATTGATTAAAGATTCAAAAACTCTGAACTCCAGCACATGAGAGCTAATGAAAATAATGCCTGGTTCACAGTATGTGGAGCTAAAGAGAGTGTCCTAAAACACCATCAAGTCCTAAAACGCCAGCAAGTCCTAAAACACCAGCAAGTCCTAAAACACCATCAAGTCCAAAAACGCCAGTAAGTCCTAAAACACCATCAAGTCCCAAAACACTGGTATGTCTGTCTGCTTATTCTGTTTGTGTGTTTCCACCGGCTTTACTCGCCTCGCCTCGCCTCGCCACGGCACGGTTTAAGTAGTGTTTCCACTAGCCTAGTACCTGGTTAGACGAGGTTCCAAGCGTGCTTAAAAGCAGGTACTAGGCGATGATTGGTCAGACTGCCGGCCGCTGAGTCCCGTCACAGGAAGAGACCTCCCACACACAAATCAAGCCGAACAGCTCCGAACTGTAGATCACTTAAAACTACTTAACAATCCTAACAACATGGGTTAATCTCCAACAACTACAGAAGTGTGGTGTGAAGTCACGAGACACTAGTGTGTGTGTGTGTGTGTCGCATATAAAACAAAGTCACTGCAGTTTCACTCAGCCGTGCAGTGATGACTCACATGTTTGCTTCAGAGACTCTGTCTGAACTTTCAGTGGATTTTTTTGCACTCTTTGTCCAGTCCCACGTTGATCCCGCGCCTGTGTTTCTTACGCATATTTGAGGATCTCCCTTCCTGTGTCCCGCGTTGTTTTTCCTGTGTGAGAATAAAGACTGTTTCTTACCACCATACTGCATCTGGGTCCAGTCCTGTTCGTGACATGGTGCTCCAATTTGGTTATTAATTGATAGTTTAATCAGTTTTGAACAATTGAATAATTTATTTCCAATAATTGAATGAAACTTAATAATTAAATCATTATTTAAAAAACAAACAAACAAAAAACATATTCTGTAAATTGTGTGTATATACAGTACATGCATACAGACAGAGAGATAGGTGGCTGTGGGTGGTTTTGTTCAGGATGGCCTGAAGTTCTGCCCGCTGAGTGAAATAATTGTCATTTCAGATGACTAAGTTAAAAAAATGTTTTAAAGTGGCCTGGATACAACATTTGTTATTGCTGAATATCTCTTGTAAATGATGTGGTTAACAACTTTACAGCCATTAAAGTGTGTACAATACTTATTCAACACCTCAGGTGACTTTCTGGTTTAGTACAAAAACAGGTCAGAAAATGTCATGTCATAGATGGGTACAGATGATCTTTGACTTTGGCCATGACTTGATAACATGGTTCCAGCAGGACTGGGTGGAGGTCTAATTGTAATCTCTAAGATTTGATTTAGTCTCCTATGCAGTTGTGTGGCCCTTGGACCACAATGTGCAGCTATTTCCTTAAAGGGGGCCTTCTGAAACTTCTCCATCACTTGTCTCCTCCACTCCCTGTAATGCTCCTCCATATCCACACTGCCCACAATGACATTTTTCAAGGCTTTGAATGTGATCTCCTCTGTCACTCTCCTCTCTTCTTTCTCTGGACTATTTCTAGACTGTAACTCCACCTGTGAGACAGTTTCACCAATGGATCATCATCTGTGTACTGAGGAATGAAAGGTATAGAAAGTCTCTCTGTGTTATAACCACCACCCCCAAGGACTTCAGAAATTTTTGACTGGAGAAATAAAACATCCCCTTCCACATTCTCCAGTGAGGCAGGCAGCTTGGGGTTGTCCGTGAAGACACCCTCGGGTAAAAGGTGAGGGCTATTTACCTGTCTGACCTTAATAACCTTGTGTATATACTTGCAAAAGGCTGGAATAGTGGTGAGCTGGCAAATAAGGTTGAAGTAAGCGGCAGTCAGGGAATGAATAGCACAGCGATTGTAAATAGGCAGATCCTCGTCAGTTGACAGTGCCAGGTCCTGCAATGCAACTGTCAGGCGAACGAGGTCCAGAACCACCTCTGGATTTGCCAGCTCCACACTCAAAATGGCAAACAAAGCAAAAAGGTTCTCGTAATGCTGCCTACCATTGCTCTGCTCCTTGCACGCCAAGTAGATGTGTTGGTAAAGCTGCTGGCCGTGACCTTTCATGAATAAGTTATCTTGTCTGGAACACTTGACCACTTTGATCTTGAGCACAGATATGTCCAGGATGCTGCCCATGCTGAGGAGCTTGGACCCGTTGTCATGCCAATCCATGAGACTAATAAGTGTTTTGCCATAGGCAGCTTGTCTCAGAAGCTCCCTAAAGCAGCACTCTGTCAACTCCACCAAGCCTCTTTTCTTTCTCTGACATCCGCAGCAGCGAAGGGGAGTGGTTCTGTGTGCATTCTCCACTCTGCAGGTTGAAAAGTAGAGAGGGGACAATCTTGTCCATGAGCTCAGGGTCCCAGATATTGGCCTGTAGGTCGTCATTCACCATCATCCTCACCTTGATACCTGCCATGTGTGGTGGGGGGCGATAAACAAAAGGATGATCTAGGGAGTTACACCAACAACGCCACCTTAGGACTTGCACCTAAAGAATTTACTCTTTTTCAAACTTTACTTTCTCAGAGCACAGGTCGGTACACAAATGAATACAGGCACGGTTTATAGAAAGTTTAACAAGTTTTATTTTAGTCACAAATAGAAACATTAATTTATTTAAGTTACTTATCTACTGTAAAAAACAATTATAGTTATTTTTATTTCCAAAGAGCACAACATTAATCTGTACCACAGACTCAGCTTAAGTTGAGACTGAGGAAATAACTAAGCTGAGGTCCTGCACAGCAAACAAAGAGAAAAGAAACCAAACAAAATGTCAAACAAACTCAAACCAACACAAAAGAAAACAAAACCATAATGCTACATGCATAACTTTTGCAGGTCCTCAAAGCTGTGCTACTTCCCACCCCCCCACTAAGGAGTCGCGGTCAGTCAGTCTTGAACTACAATACACTACTTTAAAACGAGCGTCTAACTGACGAGGGCAGAGCAACTATGAGCAAGGCAACAAAAAGAAACAAAACGTGGAGATAAAGGCAAGAGGCAAGGCAGGGCAACAACAGCAACCTAACGCCAGGCAGGCTTGAAACAAAGAGACACAGCCAGATGTAAATAAATACATATAAGCTACATTAGCAGACACAATAATGTAAGGCTTGTGGCACTGTTTACCTGCATGGCGGGCTGTAGCCTGCACCAATAAATAATGAAGCCGTCAGAAGCTAGCGGCGGCAGCGGTGGCTAACCGGAAGGGGACACACACACCATCACGGCATACACGCCAACCTACGGCAGAACATTGTCAGCACTACACCTTATCACATACTCAGCGATTCTGAGGCTGCACTACATACCTGGAGAGCGAACACATGGCACGTACTTGGCAGAGGAGAGAGAGAGACTGAACAACCACGGGACTATATGAACAGGTCTGCATTAGCAGCCCATGACGCGGCTGCACTACAGGTGCCGGTAAGGGGCGTGACACACACCTGCTGCAATCGCCAGACCTGCTGCAACATAACTAAAAGACACAGAAGGGAAATACAATATATACATTTATACAGCCAATAACCACCCGGTTACATTCCTCCCCCCCTTTGTTTTATCGGTGCCCCACCGATAGACTATACACAGACACAATTTCAAAACCAAGGTCTAAAAATAGCTGCAGCTATACTACTAGAACCCAATACCTGAGAGGAAGTAGCCCTGTTTGCCTCACCCACTACCTGCCCTGGAAGGCGGTGGGGGTTCGAGTGTTGACCTGCTGTGGTCCGGGAAGACTTTCTGAGAGTAGCTGAGCCGCTACTGGATGCCCTCTCTGGCACAGGGGAAGGGACAGATGCCTCTCTCTCCACCTGAGGTGGAACTACATGCTCTCTGGGTTGGGAGCTTGGCTGCACTGCAGTGGGTGGATGCTGGACTGGCCCCCTCAGAACCACCCACAGTCCTTCTTCGTCCTCGCTAACCTCAGACACACTTTCCGAGGAATCCTGTGGCTCCTCTTCAGGACATTCAGGAGGCAGGGTCAAGGCTGGCTTCAACATCGTCCGGTGCACATTCCGCACCCGGGACAAATCATGCACTGGAGCAATGGAGTAGACCACACCACCTGGCGCTGGCGCTCTCACCACTTGATAGGTTGTTGAGCTCCATACATCCTGGATCTTGTTGCGCCCTCTAACGCCACGGTCCTGCAGGTAGACTCTTTGACCAATTTCCAGTGGCTTGCTCAGTGCCCTCTGATCATGTTTCTCCTTCCTCCGTCTTGCTGCATTCTCCAGCCGGCCCCTGGCACAGTCAAAGGCCAGGTGGAGCCGCCGTTGATGCTCGACCATCCAGTCACACACCTTCCCTGCTGACAGCTCAGGGAGATGACCCAACAGGAAATCAACAGGTAAGTGAGGCTCTTGTCCAAACATAAGAAAATGTGGGGACTCACCCGTTGACTGATGTGGGGTGGTGTTATAATTAAACACCAACTGGGGAAGGTGTTTGGGCCAATGGCGTTTCTGGTCAGATGGAAGGGTGCGCAGCAGGTTATGCAGTGTTCGATTAAATCTTTCACATTGCCCGTTGCCTTGTGGACGGTAAGGCGTAGTCCGGGTCTTCTGCACCCCATACAGCGCACACAGTTGCTGAACCAAGGCCTCTTCAAAGCTTCTTCCCTGGTCAGAGTGGAGGCGCGCCGGGACACCATAGCGATAAAACCACTCTCTCACCAATACCTCAGCCACAGTAGAAGCCTTCTGGTCTCGGGTTGGCACCGCCTGGGTGAACTTTGAAAACACATCTGTCATCACCATGACGAATTCCTTCCCATCCTGGGCTGGTTCCAGCAGAGTGAAGTCAATGGCGAGGACCTGGTTAGGCTCTGCGGCTAGTAAATGACCCATGGGAGCCCGGGCCTGGGGCTGTGTGCACTTTGCCAGGTTACAGCGCTCACACCGTTTACACCAGTCCCTGATGTCTCGATCCATCTGTGGCCAGTAACACCGCTGCCTCACCAGTTCTGAAGTCCGCTCGATGCCCTGGTGCCCATGGTTCTGATGAAGCTGTTGAAGAACCTCCTCTTTCAGACACTCAGGCAGGAGGAGTTGGACGACTTCTTCCCCACCATCAGAGCGGAGGAGTCGACGATACAGCAAGCCATCCCTCTGCAGAATACGGTCCCACTGCCGTATCAGACCACGCACCTGAAGGCTCAGATGCTCCTTTTCTGCCAGGCCAGGCATCCGTCCGTCAAGCCAGAAGTGGCGGAAGGCTCCAATAGCTGCGTCGCCTTCTTGGAGTGCCTGGAGATCAGCTGGAGACCGTGATGGAAGGGCAAGGACAGCTGCCTGAACAGCCATGTGCTGATGCTCTCCAGCAGCCCCCTGAACACCCAGTGGTACAGCGGTGCCCGGCAGGCTCTGCTCCAGAATCTGGGCCCCAGTAGCTGTCTGTCTGGAGAGGGCGTCCGCATTCTTATTGATGCGGCCGGGCCGATACCGGACACTGTATTCAAATGCTGATAGCTCCGCCACCCAACGCTGCTCCGTGGCGCCCAGCTTGGCTGTCTCCAGGTGACTCAGGGGGTTATTATCAGTCCACACAACACACGGGTGACCCCACAAATACTCCTTGAACTTCTCAACCATCGCCCATTTCATGGCGAGGAACTCCAGTTTCATGGAACTATAGTTCTTCTCCGCTGGGTGCAGGCTACGGCTGGCGTAGGCAACTGGCCTCACTATCCCTTCCTGCTCCTGGGACAGAACAGCTCCCAACCCACTGTGGCTGGCGTCAACTTCTAAAATGAAAGGCAGGGAGAAGTTAGCAAAAGCCAAGGTTGGTGCACTTACTAGGCAAGCCTTTAATGCCGTGAAGCTCCTCTCGCAGTCTGCCGGCCATGCATTCACAACCAGCGTGCGCCGTCCTCTTTGTGTCCTACTCCCAGCCCACTCAGCGACCTGCCTGTACAGTGGAGCAGCCAGCTTGGCGAAGCCTTCAACGAACCGTCGATAGTAGCTTGCAAACCCAAGGAACGACCTCAGCTCTGTGACAGTGGTGGGGCGTGGCCAATCAGCCACCGCAGAGACCTTACTGGGATCTGTAGACACACCCTCTTGAGAGATGACATGGCCCAGGTACTGCACCTCCTTCTGGAAGAACATGCACTTCTCCAGTTTCACTTTGAGTCCTTCCTGCTCGAGGCGGCTCAACACCACGTCTATTCGGCTCAGATGCTCCTCTACAGAGGAAGAAAAGACAATTATATCATCCAGATACAACAGAAGAGTCTGGCAGTGCTGCGCACCAAACATTCGCTCCATGAGGCGTTGGAATGTCCCAGGGGCATTACACAATCCAAATGGCATCCGATTAAATTCAAATAAACCAAATGGTGTGCAAAATGCAGTCTTTAACTTGTCTTTTTCTGTCACAGGTACCTGATTGTACCCACTTGCGAGATCCATTGTAGAAAACCACCGAGCTCCAGACAGCGCATCAAGGGACTCCTCGATGCGGGGGAGGGGAAAGGCATCTTTTCTTGTCTTCTTATTAAGCTGGCGATAATCAACACAGAGGCTGCCATCTTTCTTCTTCACCAAGACGATGGGTGAGGCATAGGGACTACTACTCTCTCTAATTACCTGGGTATCTAGCAGCTGGTGTATGTGTGACTTTACTGCCTCATACTCAGAAGGAGGGATACGTCTGTACCGCTGCCGCACAGGTGTATCGTCTAAAAGGGGGATGTCATGTGATATCAGTGTGGTACAACCAAGGTCACCCTCAAACGCAGAAAACACTGACTTGTGTTTCAATAACAATGCTCTAACCTTGCACTGCTCTGCTTCACGGAGTACGGATAGATCAAGGTCCCTAATCACCTTCTGCACTGAGCTGACCCCTGCAGTCTGAGACATTATGGTTGCAGTAACATGCTCTTCCTTTCCTGGTACCTCACAGAGCCCTGGAGGAAGACTCACCACCTCTGCTGAAGACAACAGGCCTATGGGACAGCGGGGCCTAAGATTAACTGCAGATACTCCTACATTAACTACTGGTATGTAGGCGGTGCCTCGGACAACCTGTACCAAGGCAGAAGACACCAACAGGCCAGCTGGCAGATCATACCCCGAGCTCAAAGGTTCTACCAAAATGGAACTAGAGGTGTCAAACGCTGAACAAGTGGCAGCTACAATCTTAGTGGAGCCTCCAGGTATACGAACACGCCTTCTACTCCTCAACGTAGCTAAACAGGGGCCCGAAGGAGAAGGCTGGACCTCTGCCTGCTGACAAAACTGAAAGGCGGGCAGCCAGGCTCCACCACCGCAGAGAGGTCAAACGACTGAGGGCCACACTGGCGGATGAGCCCCTGGTAGCATGCTTTTATAATGTTCATGCCTAGGATGCCTGGAACTTCAGGGGGGGTTACTCGCTCAGGTGGGTCTTTAACGACCAACACACCACGTCTGGGGATTATGCAGCCAAGCACCTCAACATCTGGCTCCAAATAACCCAGATAGGGGATTTCCAACCCATTGGCAGCTCTGAGCTCTAACCAGTGACAGGACTTTAACTTACCCTGAAAGTTCTGTTTGAAGAAGCTCTCTGAGATGGTGGAAACCATGGACCCTGTATCGAGAATACATTTAACATTCACACAAAAAGCAGACATAGTATTACCCCTACCAGCTGGTCCTCCCTCCCGTTCCCACCTAATAGCTTCTGCCCGAACATCAAGCAAGGTCAGGTCAGTATTACGACGAACCAGTCTCTTTAACTCCCTACGAAGGTCAGAGTTATTTACATGTTCTACAAAATGGTCACGTAACAACAGGTCTGAATTTGAAACTCTAACTGGAGAGCTTGCAACCACTTTTTCCATTAAACAGCACAATACATGAGAAAATTCTTGGAGTGATTCGCCTTCCAACTGTTTCCTAGAGAAATAGTCTTGCTGTAATGTAATATATGACTTAGGGCACCCATACATTTCTTTCAGAATCTCAAACACACGGTCAGGATCCTCTCGCTCAGCACGGGGCCTGTATTTTATTTCATCTCGAGCTTCACCCTCTAAATGATCATATATGAAGCATGCTTGGTCATTGTGTTTCAAATGTCTAGCCCTCATGCTGACTTTAACTTCTTCGATCCACTCATCGATACCAATACCGTGGCTGCCTCTGAAGACAGGACATCGTCTCTCGCGTGGGAGATACACCACACGCTCAGGTGCGGCAGAGTCCACCAACAGTCCACTTGAACTGGAGCCCGCCTGGGCCGCATCCCGATCCCGTCGTAGGCGGTCATTTTCGGCCTGGAGCTGCTCCATCCGACCCTGGAGGGCCTGGAGGTCCAGCGGTTCCTGCGACATCCTGGAGAACCTCGGCTGTCGGCCTGGAGGGCGGTCCGCAGCCCGAGCCACTGCCTTGCCTCCAAACAAAAGAAAAAAACAAACTTTGCCTGCTAAACCACTAAAGCTTGCTCTGCTTCGCTTAAAATAAAGTTACGACAATAAAACTACACCGTGCCTGATTGTGAAGATCCTGCCGACAACGCCAAAATGTGGTGGGGGGCGATAAACAAAAGGATGATCTAGGGAGTTACACCAACAACGCCACCTTAGGACTTGCACCTAAAGAATTTACTCTTTTTCAAACTTTACTTTCTCAGAGCACAGGTCGGTACACAAATGAATACAGGCACGGTTTATAGAAAGTTTAACAAGTTTTATTTTAGTCACAAATAGAAACATTAATTTATTTAAGTTACTTATCTACTGTAAAAAACAATTATAGTTATTTTTATTTCCAAAGAGCACAACATTAATCTGTACCACAGACTCAGCTTAAGTTGAGACTGAGGAAATAACTAAGCTGAGGTCCTGCACAGCAAACAAAGAGAAAAGAAACCAAACAAAATATCAAACAAACTCAAACCAAAACAAAAGAAAACAAAACCATAATGCTACATGCATAACTTTTGCAGGTCCTCAAAGCTGTGCTACTTCCCACCCCCCCACTAAGGAGTCGCGGTCAGTCAGTCTTGAACTACAATACACTACTTTAAAACGAGCGTCTAACTGACGAGGGCAGAGCAACTATGAGCAAGGCAACAAAAAGAAACAAAACGTGGAGATAAAGGCAAGAGGCAAGGCAGGGCAACAACAGCAACCTAACGCCAGGCAGGCTTGAAACAAAGAGACACAGCCAGATGTAAATAAATACATATAAGCTACATTAGCAGACACAATAATGTAAGGCTTGTGGCACTGTTTACCTGCATGGCGGGCTGTAGCCTGCACCAATAAATAATGAAGCCGTCAGAAGCTAGCGGCGGCAGCGGTGGCTAACCGGAAGGGGACACACACACACCATCACGGCATACACGCCAACCTACGGCAGAACATTGTCAGCACTACACCTTATCACATACTCAGCGATTCTGAGGCTGCACTACATACCTGGAGAGCGAACACATGGCACGTACTTGGCAGAGGAGAGAGAGAGACTGAACAACCACGGGACTATATGAACAGGTCTGCATTAGCAGCCCATGACGCGGCTGCACTACAGGTGCCGGTAAGGGGCGTGACACACACCTGCTGCAATCGCCAGACCTGCTGCAACATAACTAAAAGACACAGAAGGGAAATACAATATATACATTTATACAGCCAATAACCACCCGGTTACACATGCAAATCTTGAAGCCGATGTCGGGGTCCTCGTCTCTAGAGTGGCACATGTCACTGAAACGTGACACAAAAAAATGGTAACAGCGGTGGTAGGAGGGGTTGTCCTCTTGTATGTTGGCAAACTTCACAAACAAATTGGTTCCTAGGATCTGTAGGCTAGGTTTGTCCGACTCTAGCACCTCACGCACCATCTTCAGGAAACTCTCCACAAACAGGTTGATGCTCTGAGAGCGACAGGCCATCAGCAGCTGGTCCAGCGCTTCCATTGCTATGCACACATACCTGTATCTTTGTCGAGCCACATCCTTTGACATTCTCTTAGACAGGTAAGCGCCAATACAGTCAAGCTCTTCTGGAACCGACAAGGCATAGAATGTCAGCTTCTCCATGTTGGCTTTTACTAGCCCATTCTTTTGGTTTGCTGGAAAGATGTTGACTACCAATCGCTTGTACAGAGGACTGAGTGCTCCACAACAGTCACCGATCAAGAAAGATATGATTCTTTCCAGTGACATGGTTGTGAAATTCGTTCTTTTTTAAGTAAGACTAGAAGAGAGAGCAGTAATGCAACCGTGTGAGTTCCAACTGATGTGGAGCACTAGAGGTTATCTTGTAATGTAAGAACTCCTTCCAGGTGACATGGAACACTAGAGAAGTCTTTGAAGAGGAGCTTTGATACTGGCGTATAATAAACATGATGGATGTTACTTTGACGTGCAGATGGTCTCTGCCAGTTTGGACTTCCCGGGACAATTAAAATGCTTTTTTCATGTAGTATATTCAAAGGACAACAGGCTGACCTGGGGCGCTCAAGTTTTTCCCTATAATCAGTTTTTAATATTGAGAAGAATTGTCATCTTTCCATTAAGGCAATTTTCTTTAAGGTGTTTTGAATGCAACAAAGAAGGACGAGAAGATGAGACTAAGAACTTAGAACAGTGATTGCAAACTTCAGAACTTTGAACAGTGGAGGGCAGCATTACACCTCTCAGTGTACAGTCTGCTGGAAATGATTAGAGCAATAAGTCTTTGATCTTCTGAAAAGCAACGTAATAAAGAAGAGCTTTCCTACTAAAATGGGAATTACATGTTTTTTCCACCTGGTTCCTGTTTATTAATGTTGGTGTGTTTTTGGCATGAAATGAACTGTATTATTATGTGGAAGGAACACCATATTTCTGTATCTGTAATATTTGTTAGCTAATTAGTGTTAAATACTTTCCAGATATAATAACTATAATTAACTGTCAGGAGCAACACAAGGTGAAGGGTCTTGCCCTTAACCCACAAACCCACAACCTTTGAGTTGAAAGGAGGGTCAAACTTTGTGCTGCTGTTTTTGATAAAAGGGCACAGTTGCATGATGGTCATTTTTCCTCAGTAAGTTTACTCTATGATGACTGTATTTGCACTTTAGAGAGGAGAGGTCAAAGGGGAAGTGATCAGAACCATGATCCACGGCAGAGGAGCTGTTCAGTGTCACTGTCACTGTGCTGAAATCATTCTGGTCACTTTTTCAACAATCTATAAATGTGCCAGTGTCACTCATGAATATCTTGTTATGGAAGCGTTGTGATTGGAGACAAATACAGCCAGTCTAAATTTATAAAGTCTCTCATTGGTTGATTTTGTGGCACATTTGTAACGCTGTGCCAAGATGAGCGAGTGCTCGGGTAAAGATGAGCGAGCACTCGGGTAAAGATGAGCGTGCACAGAAGGTTGAGATTTGAGATGTGAGAGGACATATGAGTAAAATTGATTAAACTGTTAAAATGAATATTTGCAAACATGCAAATACATGTATTAAGCTTGCAAAATACATTTTTCTGTGCTCAAAGTCTCACATTGTTCCTTCATGAATGTGGCCCAAATATAACACCATACTCTTCCACCGGTGTTACGCTGTGTCTCCTGCTCTCTCTGTGATTGATCTCCTGTTACGATCGATGAACTGAACAAGCACTCGTTTTGTAAATTGGTTAAAGGTGACATAGACCGGAAGCTCCAATTAACGCTGCGTTTGTGTGTGTATCTGCGTCATGACCTCGTTTATGAAACCCTAAAGTTTCAGAACAAACAGTTCAGCCACTGCTGAGAAAATAGTGTTGTATTGTTTTCCTGGGCTCTGCGAAGCGGATCGACACTTCCTTAATTTGATGTCGTCATCAGAAATCCTCACCACCGTAGCGCCTCCCGGTGCGGGCACTAGTCCGGGCACATCCGGTTGTGTACATTCAACCGCAGAAGAAGAAGAACTAGTCTCGTTGTAGCTGCTGAGATGCAGAGCATCCACCGTGCCAGAGGGGGAGCTGTGTATCTGAGAGCTGGCCTATCTATTACGTCACTTCCAGGTACCTGGCCAATCACAGGACAGTAGGAAAGCTCTCGTTGGCTGGCCAATCACAGCAACTGTTTGGTCTGAAACAGCGCGGCTGACGAGAGCGTCAGTGAGGAGATATTTTGATCGGCTCGTTTGCAGCGATTAGGAGGTTTTTAATCATGAAAACAAGTTAATATATGTAAGTAGACATCCATAACTAACATATATGTGTGATACAAGCATTCTATGTCGCCTTTAATACTTTCACCCGCTACTTAAACTCTAACTTTCACTCTCACGATTCACCTACTGTGGTTTTTCTTTGCTAGCGTGACAAGTTAGCTTAGCAGCGATGGCTTCTCCTTCTCCTGCTCTCTCCTGTGTTGTGTGCCACATGTTGAGTTACTCCTCTGCCTCCTTTAGTGATAAAGATACTGGAGGTGAGGCTTAGTGAGGTAGAAACTCAGCTTCGCACCATAGAAGCTAAGTCAGTTAGCCACTCCCCTGGCATTAGCTCCCTCAGCAGCTCCCGTGCAGCTGGAGCAGCTCTCTTATCTAGAAGTTTAGGGAAGTCTATTAGAAACCCAACACCGTGACAATCCAGAGTTGAGACCAGGGCCTGTTTCAGAAAGCAGGTTCAACAAACTCTGAGTTAAAACCTTAACTCTAGATTGACCATTTTTTGGTTTCACAACAGCTGATCAGCATTAGTTCAGTTCATTCTTTACTCAGCGTATGCATTGGGAATGAAAAAAGCCATCATCAATGGAGCTCTGATACTATGATTCACCGTGGCAACGGGTAAACAAACACGTCGTCGTTGCTCGCTCTCGCTGTCAAGTTTACGTCAAAAAACCACACACTCTTCACTCTCTCACCTCCGGTCTGAACCTGTCAATCACACCTTAATCAAATCAGTGACCAGGATCACGCTTCTTCTCAATCAGAACTTCCTCTCTCCCCATGAGTTTCTTCAAAATAAAATGAAATATTTAAACATGAACATTTATGTCATTTATTACACCATACTCTTTTATCAACCTATTTAACCTTTATGAACTACTCCTTTTACATTTTTAATACACTTTTAATAACATTTTAACCAAATATGAACTTTTATAATTCATTAATTATTCATTATTTTTTTTAGTAAGGATTCTTAACCAGGTTACACTGAAATGAGATTTATGTGTGAATCAAATGACATTTCCTGGTCAAAAGTAACTCCAAGGTTCCTCACAGTGGACACAACTGGAAGCCATGGTGATGTCATCTAAAGTGACAATGTGATCAGAAAGTTTTTCTCTGAGGTGTTTAGGGCCGAGTATAAAAGTTTAAAAGTAGAAAGTTACAGGTCATCCAGGACTTAATGTCTCTGAGACTTTCCTGGAGTTGAACAACCTGATTTATTTCATTCGGCCTCATTGATAAGAGCAGAATGGGAGGGTGGGGCTATGCCCCTGTGTAGTCAAAGGTGTGTGTGGTGGGAAGGGGTCAGTCACTGTCTGTGGGATAGTAGGTGCAGGGAGAATGGGGCTGTGATCCAATACGGGCAGGGTGTCCGCATCCCCAGCAGAGCAGGGGGCGTTGGGGAGGGCGTGTGGCACTCCGGATCACTTCCGTCATGTCAGCGCATGCAGCGGTTCTCACCGTAGGATCACTTTCTCCAGGGCCGCTTTGGTCCCGCCCTCCACAGTCCCCCTCTCCAGAGCCAGCTCCAAAGCCTCTTGTAAGGAGCGGGGATGGGCGAGATGGGTCTGAATGCGCAGCCTCCTGGGGGTTATGGCTCGGATGAACTGGTCCCTGGCTGGGTCTGTAGTCTGTAGTGCTCCATGATGTTGTCTGTGTACAGTGCCTTGAGATAATATATGTCATAAATGCAATAGAATTCTCTGAAATCACTGGTATGGAAATATTTTGTGTTCCCCTGTGAATGTTGTCAACAATGTTCTTGTCATGGTGTGTAAACCATGTTATGTATGAGTAGCAAAGCACAGGACGTCTCAACATGCATCATGAGGTCGCAGACATAACTCTGAAAACAACTCTGTTAACACAGATAACTCTTCTGTCCTCATTTGGAGCAAAACTTGCTCTAAATTCAACTTGCACTAAAGCGGTAACTAGTGCTATAGACGTGTTTGTAGCATCAGAAAAGTGACCTTAGGTGGAAAAGCCTGGATTTAAACATGTTCTGAATGTACTGAACCACGCTACCAAGGAGGTCAAATCTTACTAGAAAGGTGTTTCCTTCCATGTATGATCATGTTATTGGAGGTCAGAGGTCAGATTGATGGACCTTCAGAGCAACACAGACTTGGAAGTTAGAGTTCATCTTCCTCTTCCCAGTCATCAGAGTCCTTGATGAGGTCTTTGTGTCCATTCTTCAAACCAGGAGGGTCCTGGGTTCTTCGTGAGGACCAGATCTCTCTACTCCTATCTCAGCAACGTGGGCCACAAATATTTAAGCAACCCTGCTCCCCAAGAAGTTAAACCTAGGAAATAAGAACCATGTTCTTAGTGAAGTGTGTTCATTCTCATAATGTCATACCATTCTGCACTGGTACAGTTTTGATTTCCTGTACCCAGAGGACACATTTAACATTTAGATTTTAGAGTCACTGGAGACGGTGTTTGAATGTGTTTGTTCACGTGACATTTTGGACATTTCCTTTATTGTTGTGCTGTCTGTCTGTAACTGTCTGACAGTTGTCTCTTGGAAATGAGAGCCTGTGTCTCAATGAGAAATAAAGGTTAAATAAATAATAATAAAAACCACACTGCACTGTCCAATTTCTTTCTATTTTCAACTTATTATGTGTTTGCATTTTTAATGGGTCACATAGAAAAATAACATAACGTTTTCCCGAGTGTCAGTTCCTGTTTCAGTCATAAACACGTCCCATTTCTAATGTACACTCTATCACATCAGAGTATGAGGTTTACTGCATTTACAGTAAAGTCTGTAATGATTACACTCATCACATTCAAACATTTTCAGTGCAAAAGCCTCTGGTTAGAAACACAATAACATTGTACCATTAAACAGCATAAAGCACATTACCAATGAGCATTTTCCATAAACCAGTGCAGCTTCAATATTCTTCACAGTTTTTATGAAGCAACGACATAAATCTTCTGTGCAAAGTCAATAAACAGAATACTTGCAATATGCCTGCAGGTCATCCCTCAGTGTGTCACAGGGCGTTCTGATCCATTCATACAGACCCACGGGGCGCCTGGAACCCTGAGCAGTGAAGCCTTGATGGTAGGCTTTGCCCTGATCTAAGAGAGAAGTGTACACAGAACCATTTGTACACTGGCTTACTGGGTCAAAGTTTGGATTGATTGATTTGATTTGACCATTATTGATATAGTATGAATCAAGCACTCTGTGTCATAGATTCAAATACAAAATAGTCAGGGATGACACAATAAAGCCCATAGGCTCATTTCCATTGTGGTCCCGAGCACAATGGAATCATTCTGGGCACAGTCATAGTAAAATAGTACAATGTAAATAGAATAGAATATAGGCTATACATAATTGCTTTATAACTTAGCAGTCCAGCATATCATAAATGGAGAGTAGTGATTCATTGTTATTTAAACCTGCATGCCTATGAAGCCCATTTGAATTGAATTGAATTGAAATGACTAGTGTGAACGGTCAGTATGTTGGTAGTCTTAAGTATATTCAATTCTGAATAGTTGGTTCAAAGTGTTTTCTCTCCAACAGGTCCTTCAATTGTCTTCTTCCATTTGTCCCTCCTTGAAGCATCGTTTCTAAAACGCAAACCAAAGGCACTTTTTAGAGCCACGTCTGTCTGTCTTGTTATCCTGTCCGTGCTGTGTTGTACTTGTCAGTCTTTCTGTTGCTGTTTGTGTATCTTTCTGTCAGTATTAAGTTCTTGTCTGTAAAAAAATATCTTGTTATCTGTCTTGTTTTTGTTTATATCAGTGTGTGTCATGACACGTCCAAAGTTCAGGCCCTGTCCATCTTGCCAGACACTCAATGCTGCAAGCCTCAAAACTTGCAGCATGTGTTATGTGAGCCTGTCAATGAAGAAGAAGTTGAAGGAAAAGACAGCATCATTGGACAGCAAGTGGGGTCAAGGTATCGTCCCAAACCGGAATGTTGGCCGCATTATTGATTCAGCCGGTATTGCAGTAAGTGAAAAGGCTCATTTTTATTCGTTTGATCTAAATCAAACAAGTTGCGGCTCCTTTTCTTCCACTGTACTCCATTAACTGCCATTAAATGCTTGCTACAGTACTAAAGTGTCCAATCATGCTGTGGGTTTAACTAATGTGTGCCAACTGGTTACTTTCTTTCAGGTGCGAAAACTTGAGGCCATAGGCTACAAGCCCATTTTATTTATGGGAAAAAAGACAAGAAGGCCTCTAACAAGTGGGTAGCTGACATAATAACCCATTTGCCCCTCACATCTACCACCAAAAACTTCTTGGAGAAGATAAGGAGGGCTTATGAATTTCTTTTGACTAAGGGTAAGAGCAAGATTTTTTGTTCAGAATGCCTTTGTTTGAAACATATATTTGAGAAAAATTGAAAAATATATTTGAATGACCTCAACAGAACAGCAGCCCAACACTGACCCATCAGCAGAGCCTGATAACCCCACCATGGAGCAGGGTGACAGCCCCGTCGAGGGTATGGGCCACAGCCAGGACGAGGAGCAGCACAGCAGCCTCACCATGGAGCAACGTGACCACACCGAGGAGACTGTATTTGTCCTGAACCTTGTCCCTTGTCCGTCTCTCTTCTTCTTCTTGTTCTACCTCTACCACTGTTGCAGCAATGAAGAAGAGGAAGAGAGGAAATGACTCCCAGTTAAAAAAGGAGGGGCTTAAGAAGAAAAAGGGTAAGTTTTGTTTTGCATGTGTAACCCACCTCAGCTATAACTGTTGATGATAAAGACTGGGAGATACAGATATGTTTATTCTATCGGTGCACTAATTACCTCATGGGCCAGGAACCAGAAGTCTAGATCGCTATGGGAGAAAGGAGTATTAGCAATATGCATTGAGTGACAGAATAAAGAATTCACACAACCAACAGGTGCGTTTTAAAGGTATTATATTGTGTTGATTTAAAGAACAAAACAAAAAAAATAAAAAAATAGACCAAAGTAATTTAAATTGTCAGCGACACATGAGATGTTAACAACAGTTGGCAATAAATCCAGCCACAGAACAAATCACAGTCTCTGTTTTGGGTAGCTCGCCACGACTACTGAGGTTCCCGTCTACCTTTACAAAATGGGAGGAATCCCAGCAGAAGAAGAAGAAGTTTTCATGCAGCTCTCAACCCAGGAATCCATACAAAGGAAAAAGACCCAGAGAGGATTACTGTAATATTCATATAAATAAAATATACTTTTAAATGTAAATAAATGCATATAAACACGATTCATATATGTACATTGTAACATTGTTTCCTAATAATTATTTTTAACTTCTCTAAATGAACTGAACACATTTCTCTATATTAACATAAAACATTTTCTTTTATCGCCGCTCACTCTCAGAGAAAACACACAGAGTGGGGGTAATGTAAGTAAAACACTGTAATATAAAACATTTTTATATCTTTTTAAACACAACATACATGAAATGAATGCCTCATTAATCCATATTAATATTAGCAGATGCACATTTCAACTTCATCAGACTAACATTCAAATAAGTTGACTCACCAGAGGCTCAAGCATCACACACACACACACACTCCGGACACAAGGCAGAATACACGGCTCTCATCTGTCCAAGTTTTGCTTTAGAAGAGACAGGGACACGGGAGTTCAGTAATGTGTAAGCTCACAATAACATTTAGCCAAATATACGTGGCTAATGGCATGATCTAGTGCCACGGATGCTAATAACACAACTTATGTTCTCTTCCGTTTCCGTCACAAAGCACACAGTCCGCTAATCGCAAATATGCCACCTGCCCAGAATTTCGAGTAAAAAAAAAGCAAGCTATGAAAACCAAGTATGTGGAAGACTGTCACTACCACAAACAGAGACTGTTGTCATACAAGAGGTATTATGCCAATCCTCATGTTCAAGACAAAAAGAAAGAAAGAATGGCAAGAAGATACAAAACAGATCCTGATTTTCAGAGCAGACTAAAAAAACACATGGCCCAGAGATACAAAACTAATCCGGATGTCAGCGAGAGCAAGAAAGCATACAACACAAGAAGGTATGCACGTGACCAGAAATACAGGCTCAAAAAGATGACAACTGTTCACACGAGATATCACAGTGACCCAGACTTCAGACTGCACCATAAACGGAGCTGTGCCCAACACAGAAGAAACAAGTTGGCTTCGAATGCAACCTTTCAAATTACAGGTTGCAGCATGCAATGAAAATAAAAGCAAAATACAAGCTCTTCAGACACCGCCAGCAGAAAACGCCAAAGCCTGTTGTCGACCCTGTGATGGAAGCGGCGATATTTGCATTCCGTGAAACCATTCACCAGGGACCCACACGTGTCTGCACAGTCTGCCACCGACTCCTCTTTCCCAATCAAGTCAAGCAGTGCAACAGATCCAATGTTGCACTGTATGTGAAAAACACCTGTGGCATCTGCTTGCTTGACGGGTAAGTATGTTCACGTGTGTGGCGGCGAATGCTCAGCGCCTTGCACCGTTCCAGAGGAGAGACTGCAGGAGTGGATCTGCCCGACTTGTGACGGACACCTGACGAGAAGACAGATGCCATCCATGGCCGTGGCCAACAAGCTGGAGTTAGCACCCATCCCCCCCGAGCTAGCTGATCTGAATGTGCTTGAAAGGCAGTTGATTGCAAAAATCCTGCCTTTTGCGAAGATTGTTGCCTTGCCCAAAGGTCAGCAAAGAGCAGTACGCGGTGCTGTCGTGTGTGTGCCGTCAGAGGTGGAAACAACCGTCAACTGTCTCCCAAGACCCAACCCTGAAGCCCAGCTGCTGCAGGTCAAGCTGAAGAGACACATCAGGTACAAAGGTCATCAACACTTCTACACGGTCAACATGAAGAATGTGCTAGCTGGACTAGCAACACTGAAGGAGGCACACTCTGAATATCATGAGATCAATATCGACGAGAGTGCAACCTTTGAAAGTCTCCACGATGACCGTGAAGAAGAGGACCAAGTACAGGTGAGTCACTCTGAAGCTGCTGCACAGCCCCAGCAGAGCAACGCTTCAGAGGGAGAAAAGGAAGACGTTGCACCCACTTCGGCGGCAGGTGAACAGGAGCAGCTCAGACCTGGGTTGGCCCTGGACACTTGCATGCAGCCCCCTGACATGGCACAGGAAATACTCTCCTACGGTAGTGGGATATTTAGTATTGCCCCCGCCCAAGGCAACAGACCCGTAGGCATTTTTACCATACCCAAATTAGAATCCATGGCATTTCCTGTGCAGTTCCAAACAGGACAAAACACATTGGACGAAATTAGAGCGATCAAATTGTCACCAAGTATTTATTTTAACGTAAGACTCTTTTCTGCCGACTTCAGATTCGCAGGCGACCAGTCTTACCTTTTCTTTGCCCAGTTTGTCACGGAAACTCATTTGGCTAACAGCAGCATGTCCATCCAAATGCGCAAAGGCAAGACCAAGTCAAAAGATGGTCGCAGGATTTCCAACCGCATGCTGCAGGACAAAAATGAGGTGGAAAAATTGATCCAAAATCAGGACGTGACGCGCTTCATGCAGCCCCTGAGAGGAACTCCAGCTTATTGGAACAAAACGCTGAAGGACCTCCACGCTATGGCCAGACAGTTGGGCAAGCCAACATTCTTCCTCACGTTTTCAGCTGCCGAAATGAGATGGCCTGAAGTCATAGAGGGGATCAAAGCTCAACAGGGTGAAGGTGTGCATTTTTCTGAGCTGGACTGGAACGCCAAGTGTGACATTCTCCGGAGTAATCCTGTCACTGTCATGCAGATGTTTGAGAAGAGAGTGGATGCGCTCATGACGAGCCTGACCATGTCTCCTGCTCAACCCATCGGTGAAGTGAAGGATTACTTCTATCGTGTGGAGTTTCAAGCCCGAGGAAGCCCACACATTCACATGCTGGTGTGGATCAAAGACGCACCAGTGTTGGGAGAATGCATGGACGAGGATGTGTACCGATTCGTCGACCGGTACATATCGTGTGAGAAGCCCGACCCAGACACGGACCCCGAGCTGCACAAAATTGTTTCTGAGGTGCAAGTGCACAGCAGAAACCACTCCAAGTCGTGCAAGAAGGGCAATGTGGAGTGCAGATTCGGGTTCCCTAAATTGCCCATGGACAAAACCATTCTGACATACGACACCCCCAACCCCGACGAAGAGGACGACAAAGACGATGACAATGACGGTGGAAAGGATGACCATGAGGAGCAGAGCAGGCGTGGAAACGAAGCCAAAAGTGCTGTCAAAAAGAAGGCCGCACTTGTGAAAAAACCCGAGAGAGGCCCGGGACAAACTGAAGCCACTGAGGAACCTGCTGTGTGATCCCAATGCTTCATTCGCACCTTGACGGAGCTGCATGAGAAATGCAATCTCACTCATTAGCAATACTTGGATGCTGTGTTTGATCTGACAATCGGAAGTGTGCTTTACATCAAACGCCGCCCCAATGATTGTTGAATCAACGCATACAATCCAGTGTTGCTCAGGGCATGGAACGCCAACATGGACATCCAGTATGTCATTGACGACTACAGCTGCATGGCATACATGATGTCCTACCTGTCCAAACCTGAGCATGAGATGACCGAGCACCTCAAGTCAGTCGTCAGTGACGTGAAGAAGAGGAACGTCAACGAGCGCGACGAGATGAAGCTGATCATGCAGGCCTACTCCAAACACCGAGAGGTCAGCTCTCAAGAGGCCGTGGCACGGACATGCTGCTT
>NW_025321488.1:0-15715 GCF_019176455.1 Solea senegalensis
ATCAGGATGGCATTGTCACCTGAATCTAGTGTGAGAAGCAGATCATTGGTTACTTTAAGCAGGGCTGTTTCAGTGCTATGCAGGGGTCTGAAACCTGACTGAAAAGGTTCAAGTATATTGTGGGTGGCCAGAAAGGGAGTCAGCTGTGACAGAACAGCTTTTTCCAGAACTTTAGAAATAAAGGGGAGCTTAGAGATGGGACGGTAATTTTTGCAGGGGCATGCAGGGACAGTGCCTGAGGCAAGGCATGAGTTTAAAATGATCTGAATAGAGGGGCCAACTGCATCAAAGACATCCTTCATAATAGAGGAGGATATAGCATCATGAGGTGATGTGGTAGGTTTCATGTGGTATACTACGTCCCTCAGCTCAGTGAAGGAGATGGGTTGAAACTGGTTGAAAGTAGCTAGTACACCTGAGCAATCAGGTGGAGTAACAGGAGAGGTGGGGGTAAACAATGACCTAATGTTCTCAATTTTGTTAGTAAAAAAAATTTAGACAGTAGATACATCAGCAACTGGGGAATTAGGGGGGTTGATGACAGAGTTTAAAGTACTAAATAAAATTTTGGGTCTGAGTGTTTACTGATCAGGTCAGAGAGATGCTTCGAACTGTCTTTTTTTGCTGCTGCCTGGAAAGAAGCTAATGCAGATTTTAATATATACATGCATATATATACATATACCCGAACTGTGTGCCTGTATAATTTATCTAGTAATTCCCTACCCACGCCACAAACTTGGCGTTGTCGGCAGGATGTTACTGTAGAAGAAGGGCAGAGACGTGTGTTCTATTAGTTGGTTAATTTCTTTTTTTTTGTTGGCATTGATACAAAGCAGCAGTGGTTTGTTATTATAATCTCCAGTCATGGAGGAGGAAATGCAAGAGCTGCGAGATTTGGTCGCACAGTTGAAAGCTGACAATGAGAGGCTGCGTCAAGAGCGGGCCCCTGTTGGACCCGCCCCTAGTACCATGCCTTCGGCATCATCAGCGGTGCCTCCTGCCACTGCCCCCTGCAGGTTCACTTTATGTACAGTTCTTATTTCTTGTTTATATGCATATGTTTACACTTATTTTATGCATATATGTTATGTTAGTTTTTTTGTAATATTCTTATTCCTTGTATATATGCATATGTTTACACTTATTTTATGCATATATGCTATTTTAGTTTCTTTGTAATATTTATATTTTTCTTATGTATATTTATACTTTTTTTTTACAAAAGCATCTCCTTTCTTTTCTACTTTATGCTGGTGTTTTTGAGTGGACAGCAAAGTAAGAATTTCATTGTACAGGGAAACGTGTTTCTTTACTGTGCATATGACAATAAACACTTTGAATCTTGAATCTTGAATCTTGAGAGGTTAGTGCCTCGTGACAGGAAGTGCCCCATGTACAGGGGAAGATCGGGGATAGTGCTGAGCGAATGGATTGAGGAAGTGCAGGCTTGTATTAGGGCTCGTCATTTGTCCTTAGCTGATCAGGCCTTCTTTCTCTTCGACCATCTAGAGGGGGAAGCTCGTGAAGAGATCAAGTACCATTCTAGTGTAGAGCGTGGGGATCCAGCTAGAATAATTGCCATACTTCAGGAACTCTATGTCTGTTCTGAGTCTTATGTAGCTTTACAGGAGGCTTTCTTCTCCCGGAAGCAACATGAGGGCGAAACATTACTGGAATTCTCCCTCGCCTTAATGAGCCTTATGGAAAGGGTAAGGCAGCATGCACCGATCGCCATGCATAATTCGGAGGTACTGTTACGGGATCAGTTTGTTGAGCAGGTTTTAGATACGACGAGAGCTTAAACAGTTTGTGCGTAGACAGCCCATTGCTACATTGCTTGACGTCAGGGGGGAGGCAATTAGGTGGGAACGTGAGGGTCAATCAAGTGCCGTTAGAGGCCGCAGTAACTCTGTCCCCTCCATCAGTGGCATTCAATATGGGGTCCAGGGCGCTCACCCAGTTGCTCGTGTTCCTCTGTCTTCAGAAATGGGTGAATTGAAGGAAATGTTGAGGCAGCAACAAGAACAACTTAATCAGCTAACTCAAACCATTGCTCTAATGCAGCGTCCTCCTCCACACAGCCATTCAGCACAGCGTGGGCCTGTAATATGTAGACGCTGTCAGCGACCTGGTCATTTTGCTAGGGAATGTGATAGTGTGCGTGTCCTCCCTCGCTCTAAGTTTCCCTCACAAGCTTCTCGGCCCTCTCTTAGGCAGCCAGAATCAGCCCCAGCTCCGGAAAACTAATACCCACCAAACTGCAGAGCCACAGTTTGGGTGGGGCCTCTACTGGCTCAAATGCTGTGCAAGGTGAATTGGTGGATGTCTAAAACTGGTTTCGTCTTGTCCCCATTTAGAGGTTGTCATGGGTGGAGTTAAGGTGCCATGTTTAGTTGATACTGGTTCTATGGTTTCCACTATTACAGAGAGCTTTTTCTGCCAGTATTTTGAACCATGGGGTCCAGAGTGCCTTAAATCATGTAACTGGTTGCAGCTTAGGGCAGCGAATGGATTGGATATTCCTTTCCTGGGTTACTTTGAGTTAACTGTTGAATTGTGCGGCAAGTCAATTTCAGAGTGTGGTGTCTTGGTAGTGAAGGACCGAATGTGATTCAGAAATGCTACCAGGAACTTTTCGTGCAGCATGGTTCTGCATTGTTTGAGCAGTCACTCAAGCATCCCAACCCCTCACACAGGCATTACAGAAGTGTCACCAAGTGACCACTCACCTCCCTCCAGAGCTGACAGGAAGGGTAAAGGTCAGAGGTAGGCGTGCGTGCCGTATTTCAGGTGGTGTAATGAAAGTGGTAGCAGCTACTTGCGCAGAGCATTGTTCGGATACTACGGTGTTGTTTGAACCCCTTGACTCTGGTTTACCTGCTGGCTTGTTGGCTTCTCCATTTTTGGTTAGGGTGGTTGGGGGTACCGCATACATACCTATCGTTAATGTTGGTTCCATCAAGGTATTGTTATACCCCCGCACTGTTGTTGGCACTCTAAAACCGGTGAATGTCGTCAGCTTACCTGCAGGAGTCACCGAGGTTCCATCCACCGTTGCCACTGTAGCATCCGAGATGGCCCAACCTACAATGCAGGATCAGATTGAGGGTTTAGATCTGTCTTCCTTGTCTTTAGAAGACCAGGGTCAGGTGAGGCTTCTCCTGAGGAAATATACATCTGTTTTCTCTGCTCATGACAGTGATTTAGGTTGTACCAATCTAATATCTCATGAAATTCCTCTTGTTGATGAGGCCCTGATTGTGTTCTCGTCCACTGTACAGCAGCATCTTCAGCGGCTTGATGCAGTACTGGGTCAACTTCAGCAGGAGGGACTGAAGGCAAAGCTCTCCAAATGCACCTTTTTCCAGAGAGAGGTGCGTTATCTAGGCCATGTAATATCCGCTAATGGTGTCTCAACAGATCCATCCAAGATAGAGGCTGTGGCAAAATGGCCGCCTCCCAAAACAGTCTCGGAGCTTCGGTCCTTCCTGGGATTTGCAAGCTATTACCGCCGCTTTGTGGAGGGCTTTGCCAAGTTAGCAGCTCCCCTTCATCGATTGGTAGCGGAGCTGGGAAACACCAGGCCCAAGCGGCGGTCCACATCGAAGGCCATCGAGATCTGGACAGAGGAGTGCCGAGGGAGTTTCGAGGCGCTGAAGGCTAAGCTCACTACTGCCCCAGTGCTCGCCTTTGCAGACTTCTCTCTGCCATTCATCCTCGAGGTCGATGCAAGCCATGGTGGATTGGGAGCAGTGCTCTCACAGGAGCAAGAAGGCAAGGTGAGGCCCATAGCCTATGCTAGTCTAGGACTGAGGTGTGAGGTCACGTCCCCGATCAGTAGGTTGGCGCACTTTACTTCGCTAATCGCTTAGTTTAGTTAGTATGCTCAAACTTGGCGTTGTGTTATAGGGCGACTGGTTGGGTGCTGCTCCGTGCTCCGTGTGCATGCTGCTGTGGGTTGATCGGCGGTGGTAAGTGTCTCTCTCTCTCACTGGTCGTTGGTTGGTGCTAGTGGGTGGCTAACGCTAGTGTGGTCGCAGGTGCATGCTGGCGGCTGCCTGAAGCCCTCCTCCTTTTCCTCCTCTCGTGAGTGTCTGTTAATACTACAAGAAGGTACGTCCGTATATTGTGAAATGTAACCAACTTAATTGTAATGTACGTAGCGGTTGTTAATAATGTTCTTTTGATTAGGTGATCTTAACCACCTAACGGCCGCTGCTGCTTTGTAGCCACTGAGTTTTGGTTCGTGTTGGTGGCCGCCGCGGGCTCGTGCGGCATTATTGGTGGCCGACGGAAATGTCACAGCCGACTGCCAGCCCAAGCATACGCCGGGCCAAAGCGATCGTTCGGCTGCAGCCCCGCACGACTGTTTTTACTGGGGATTTTCCCCCTTATACGGAGTGAATGAATGAGTGTGTGTGTGTGTGTATGTGTGTGTTTTTGATTTTGTTTTGGTTTCCTTTCATTTTCTCTTTTCTTGTCAGTAGTTCTTTTATGTGATTTATTTAGGCCTGTGACCTGCCCATGTTTAGTTTTGTTAAGCACTGGAGTTCTGTTTTGCTTTTGATTTGAATGTATGACTCCCCACTAATTTATTGTTATCCTCCCCCTTATTCAGTTGCTGTAGGCCGGTGGTGGTGGTGCTGGTGGTCTGGTGGTGGCATCCTCCGGTCTTGTCTTGCTGTGTCCCTTGGAGTGGGTTTTCGTCACTGAGAGTGTCTGCCACGTGTGCCGGGTGATTATTATGGTGTTTTTCTTTGGTGGATCCCTCCCTTCCCTAGCCTCGTCCACTCACCTTGGCCTCAGCCCTGTTTAGGTTCTTTTTCCCCCATTTCAGTTGGTGTGAATGAGTTTTATTGAAGTTTTTAGAATCATTGTTTAATAAAAGAAACCTATGTTAACTTGGAACCACGTCTCTTGCCCCTCAGTAACCCGAACTGTGTGCCTGTATAATTTATCTAGTAATTCCCTAGGTGAAATTCCCGGGGTGGCGTCGTCGAGCTTCTAATAGTTTCTTACTGTAACCACCGCCCTACCATAAGTAGCAAAGGTAAGTTAACATTTTGGTTTGTATTTGGTCAAAGTGAGGTGTGCTTTTATTGTGTGTTTGGTTTTGTGAAGCTGTTTGTAAAGTGCTGAGAAATGGTAATGCTGGAGTCTGTGCTGTTGACATAAGCATGGCGATTCGCTGCTGCGTTTCAACACTGACACTGTTACAGTGTGTTTGGCTCCTGGTTGTTTGACTTATTGCTGTTTAATGTGTGTGTGGTGAACATAACAAGGTTTTCCTATAAGCATTTAGCTGAGTTTCTGACTTGTGTGGATCACTTAAGTGTTCATTACAGGTAGACATGTGTGTATTACGTGTGTGGCTGCGTGTTATGACCTCTGTCACCGGGGTTTGAATGTCTGTAGTACATGCTATTAATAGGTTGTTGATAGGCTATTGATACTCAGTGAGTAAGTATTGACATTAGCTCTTGAAAGGAAAACACATTTTCTATGGAGAAGTTTTTGTGGTGTACTTACTGCAAGCAACTCCAATTGTTAAAAACACATTCACAGAAAAGTTATGAACACACACAAAGTTAAAGCAGTTGTTGTATTTGTTTTTTATAATTCTAGGTTGGTTATGGTTCGTTATGAATTATATTTTGCTGCATGACTTCGTGGCCCTGCTTCGTGGCTTCAGGTTAGTGTGTCATTGCGCGTATATATTTTGATATTACAATAATATGTGTTACAGGCTTTACTGTTAGATCTTGCGTTTGAGTGCCACACTGTGATTGGTCCATGTGATTCTCGGTCAAGTATGTTACGTATACTTGGCCCTCCTCCTACAGTTTGCTGTACATACAGTAAGACGCCGGCTGTAACTGCACATTCAGCAGCTATTTGCAGCGAACTTCATCTCTTCCAGCAGCTCTCACACGGGTCTTGTACGATTTTCTCAATTGAATTGTTGGTCAGGAGCAGAACAGCAGCAGAGGCAGTGAAAATTTCACGGTAAGGCATTTTCTCTGCTGAGAACGTAGATTTGGTAATTAGCTTATTAGCGTCACGTAGGTCTTTGTGCACTGTTAAAAATGGAGCGCGTTGTAATTGTGTTGGAGTCATATTTAGTTTATTAGGGTTCGAGCAACAAGGTTGCACGAATCCTATTGAAATTGTAAAGATTATTAGGGTTCGAGCAACAAAGTTGCAAGAACCCTATTGAAACTGTGAATATTATTAGGATTTGAGCACAAAGTGCATAGAACTCTATTGAAATGCAAAAGATTATTATTAGGGTTCGAGCAACAAAGGTTGCAAGAACCCTATTGAAACTGGAAAGATTATTATGGTTCGAACAACAAGGTTGCAAGAACCCTATTGAAATCACTAGAGTTATTAGGGTTCGAGCAACAAGGTTGCAGGAACCCTATTGACATCGTAAGAGCGATTAGGGTTAGAGCAACAAGGTTGCAAGAACCCTATTGAAATCGTAAAGATTATTAGGGTTCGAGCAACAACGTTCCAAGAACCCTATTGTAATCGTAAAGATTATTAGGGTTCGAGCAACTTGGTTGCAAGAACCCTATTGAAACTGTGAATATTATTAAGGTTCGAGTAACTCTGTTGCAAGAACCCTATTGTAATCGTAAAGATTATTAGGGTTCGAGCAACAAGGTTGCAAGAACCCTATTGAAACTGGAAGGATTATTATTATTATTAGGGACACAGTGTCAGCTGAGTCCCATCCCAACCGAACTTCCTTTGATTGATGATGGGTAGTTGCTGAAGACAACTATGTTGCTGAAAACAATACATTTTGAAAACAGTGCCTCCTGGTGGTGGTAGAACATACTTAAAAAAAAGACAAACCGTTACAACTTTGCCAATCCTGGTCCGATCTGAACCAAACTTGCTAGGATTGTTGATAGTCCGGCCCTGAACAAATCTATATGCAAAGATTCCATGTCAAAATTAGCGCCCCCTGGTGACGGCAGACAAAATTACATTTACAGTTTTTCATGCTACTCTAACAGGGATTGTTGTATCCACTTGAAACTTGATATGTGAGACCTCAGACCCATCCTGAACATGTCTGTAAAGGATGACCTCCCTACAGGAAGTAGAACGCCCAAAACAGGAATTAAAGTGTGATGTGATTCAAGGGACCGTCCCTGAACACATTTACAGACATGCCTTTCACCCAACAGGAAGTCGGCCATTTTAAACAGGAAGTGCCCTATAACTTAGCACAGGGACGCCGCAGAAAATAACTAGGACTGAAAATAACTAGTACCGCAAGCGGTGAATGAACAGGAGATGAGCTAGAGGACACAATACAAGGTCAGTAATGTAACCATTCAACAAACACAATTTGAAATGTACAGTATACCAAAACAAACACTTACACTTCACCAATCATCGTTCCACGTGTTTGAGTTTTCTTACTACTTAGCACCGGTTAGCTGCTGACCGTGGTTGACGCCTAGCGTGTTCATATCTGTTCGATTCAAGCAACAGAGTGTCCAAAAAAAACAACAACAACCCAGAATGCACTTCACAGTAAAACCTAACAGGGCTTAATGCTGCCACCCTGTGACCAAAAAGTGTCTGTGTGCATTTTTGTGTTTTACAAAAAGATTACATAGAAAAAGACAACAAAATAAGCAAAGAAAACATTAAAATCTTACATTGCAGTGTACAATAACAACATCTGGGTTTATTTACCACCCGGTTACACCTGTATTCACATTACACATCTATTTATTTTCACTTTGTACTTTGATTATTGAAATTATATGCAAATGAATTATGAACGTTCAAAATGACCACTATGGTATTTCTAGTAGGTACATTATTTCCGCTAGTTTGAGTGTTAATGATAAATTGATAAAAAATTTGGGCACAAAATTGTTGATCATAAAATAGTGCTGGAGACATATCTGCGTATCTGACGACTATGGTCACCTGTCGTGATGTGGGCATTTATTAATTATTGAATGATGGTCATAACATTTATACCATGGATATTATTTTAAACAGAGGTTTGTCCCACAGCATTATAAGTGGGCATTTGCGTGTTGTTAATTATGTTTAACGTGATGATTACATGCTGCGCAAATAAAGTATGATGACCCTACGTGCTGTAGGCTAATAATTGTGCCCCCCCCATGCATTTCATATGCCCCCCTTACGACTGAGGTCTGGCTAATGGGGGTGTTTTCAGAGCACCCGTGTTTCACAGGTAACAGCATGTCTTCAGAGAACATCCCCCTTGTTTTCACTATTTTGGATTAGCCCAACTCACACAGGATGGGTGACTCCAGGACCGGCCCCGCAGACGTACTTAGCTCTGTGTGTGGAGCTTCAGGACACATTTAAAACACACAAAGCTCTTGGCATGGCTGGTTTCTGGGGTATAATTAACAAACGGAGGCTGTTGAAAGTAAACAGGTGGCACTGGTTTATGAAATAATGTTGTTTTAGCAGCTCGCCTCAGGATGAGCTAGCGTGGTGTTAACAGCTAGCTCACGCTTGCTGTGCGGCTTCTTAGCCTCTGATTTCAGAGGTAAAAAAAAAATGTTTAACCTGTGAAATAGCAGTAGAACACACTTACTGTTGTTGTGATCATGTGATCTACATGCATCCAACACGCAGAGCCCATGTGATCACAACGGGCGCTGCTGGATAGTGCTGGAGCGGGATGGACTACTTGTATCGGAGATTTTAGAGGCAGTCCAATATAATCTGATACTCGTTTTTTGGCTGATATCGGACCAATATCGGATATCAATATTGGATCGAGACATCCCTATTTTTTTTCCCTTTCAGTGTTATTTTCTTTAGGTTATTGATTAATATATGATCAAAGGGGGGGAATTGTCATGGAAAATAACACTTGCTCTCATACATTACTTGGTTTACCATACACACACACACATTTGTGCACTACTTTGTGCACTACTAGTACCTAGTACGTGCCCAATTATCTTCATACACTTGTAGGCTAAGCAATGCCCACACATGATTGTCGTCCCTACCTGTTCCTGGGAGCCAAGGCCATCTTTCCCTGTTGCACAGATAACAATTAGGGCGCAAACACCAACTATAAACTGTACAGATTTTCTCATGTGCCCCAGAGCCATCTTTGACTTGCCTCTGAGCAGTTGTCCATTTTGTCCAAAGAATAAACCACGCTTCAACAATCAACTTTGATTCTATATAATATATTTCTTCATCAGACACCTTACGACAATTCTTGCCACAACAGGTGCAACACACCAGGGTAACACTTGTTATTGTGTCATCATCACATCACCTCCTTAAACCTGACAATTAACATATTTCCCAGGAGACCGAGGTTGGAACAAAGTGCCGAGGCTGAGCAAGAAAATACAAGTAAGTGTTTCCAATAAGACTGACGACATCTGTGCCTGAGGCCGTGAAACTGAACCTCAGCAGCTGTTGTGTTGGAAAATAATTAAATCTGACATTTAATTAGAGGTCATCCCAACTCTTCCAAAACAATGAGCTGCACTGCAGCACAATCAATATTCACACACACTAATAATCACAATAATCAAATCAATAGTCACTGTCAAAGTGTCAAAGTTCAGCTACATCAACGACAATCACTTCATTCTCATTGTTACCGTGGAAAACACAAACTCTTAAGCACTTAACTTTTCAACTCTTTAAAGTTAAAGAGTCAGCGACGTCAACACATAAACTTAAGCTAAAATAAACTTGTCAAACTTCAATGAAATAAAACACATTTTAGATGGAATTTGCACAAGAAAAAAATAATTAAAACAAGTTGGTCAGGAAGTTCTGATCAAACTAATCAATACTGTGTTATTTCACATTTTCAGTATTATCTCATATGGTTATAAGTTCTACACATCTTCATAGTGTTATAGATATTATATACATGTATGTACTATGTGCTACTTTGAGAAGGACATGCACTGATTTATGAACCTTTTTTATTGTTGTCCATCCATGTTGTCCAAACGTTTAACATTGTGCCATGTAAACAACATGTGTTTGATAAACATGTATTTTATTTTATTTTTATCATTGGGCCATTTCAGCTTTAACACTTCTCATAGCTGTATGTGTTCTGTATGTGTGTGTGTGTGTATGTTCATGTTGGTCCTGTGGAGACACTGTCCTGTCCTGTCCTGTATAAAACAATAATAATGATAAAACAAGAGTGTTTATTGTCTTTAGTGCTTTCAGTCTTTTCATTTCACAATCATCATAATCATCATCATGTCTTATCATTATGGAAACTTTTGGTTGTTGTATAATCTTTGCCAGGAGATGGCATTGTTGTCCACCCGTTCTGAACGGGTTCGAGCCGACCCGTGCAAGTCGCCGTGTGCCACGGCTCCCGCACGCCTCGCGCTCTCACCCGTTCATTCACCGCGCGCGGTACTAGTTATTTTCAGTACTAGTTATTTTCAGTGCTAGTTATTTTCAGCGGCGTCCCCGCACATGTCGATCCAAATTTCGGGGGGGATCGGCAACGTATGGCAAAGTTATAGGGCACTTCCTTTTTAAAATGGCCGACTTCCTGTTCGGTCAAATGCGCGTCCGTAAACGTGTTCAGGGAAGTTCCCTAGTCTTACATATCAAGTTTTGTGCAGATCGGACAATCTTAGAGTTTACTTCCTGTTTCGGGCATTCCACTTCCTGTTGGGAGGTCATCTTTTGCAGACATGCTCAGGACAGGTCCCTGGTGTGACATATAAGGTTTCATGCAAATTGGACAACGTACGGCAAAGTTAGCGGGCACTTCCTGTTTGAAATGGCCAACTTCCTGTTCGTCTCTGGAAACATGTTCAGGGAAGGTCCCGTAACTCACATATCTAGTTTTGTGTCAATCGGACAATGTAAGACTTTACTTCCTGTTTCGGGCGTTCCACTTCCTGTAGGGAGGTGACCTTTTACAGACATGCTCAGGACAGGTCCCTGGTGTCACATATAAGGTTTTGTGCAGATCGGACAATGTACTGCAAAGTTAGAGGGCACTTCCTGTTTAAAATGGCCGACTTCCTGTTCGGTCAACGGCGTCTCCGTAAACATGTTCAGGGAAGGTCCCGTAACTCACATATAAGGTTTCGTGCAAATCGGACAACGTACGGCAAAGTTAGAGGGCACTTCCTGTTTAAAATGGTTGACTTCCTGTTCGTCTCTGGAAACATGTTCAGGGAAGGTCCCGTAACTCACATATCTAGTTTTGTGTCAATCGGACAATGTAAGACTTTACTTCCTGTTTCTGGCGTTCCACTTCCTGTAGGGAGGTGACCTTTTACGGACATGTTGAGGAAGGGTCTGGGGTCCCACATACTAAGTTTCAAGTGGATACAACAATCCCTGTTGGAGCAGCATCAAAAACTATAAATGTAATTCTGTCTGCCATCACCAGGGGGCGCTGTATTTGAAAATTAATATTTTCATATAGACGTGTTCAGGGCCGGACTGTCATCAATCCTTGCAAGTTTGGTTCAGATCGGACCAGGATTGGCAAAGTTGTAACAGTTTGTTTTTTTAGAATTTTCTACCACCACCAGGCGGCGCTGTTTTCAAAATGTACCGTTTCAGCAACACAGTCGTCTTCAGCAACTAACCATCATCAACTATAGCAAGTTTGGTTGGGATCAGACCTTCCATCGCAAAGTTATAAGAGTTTCATTGTCTGTTGTGAAAAATTATTATTATCTCCAATTTTGGCGCCCCCTATCTCGTACGCCATACAATATTTTAAAAAGCTTTTGATAACTTTTGATGCTCAATTCGTCCACATGGATCTCACCAAGTTTGAAGGTGATCGCACAAAAGCTCTAGGAGGAGATAATTGAAATACAAGCTGTTCGAGCTGACCCGCGCGAGTCGCCGTGTGCCACGGCTCCCCGCGCGCCTCGCGCTCTCACCCGTTCATTCACCGCGCGCGGTACTAGTTATTTTCAGTACTAGTTATTTTCAGTGCTAGTTATTTTCAGCGGCGTCCCCGCACATGTCGATCCAAATTTCGGGGGGGATCGGCAACGTATGGCAAAGTTATAGGGCACTTCCTTTTTAAAATGGCCGACTTCCTGTTCGGTCAAATGCGCGTCCGTAAACGTGTTCAGGGAAGTTCCCTAGTCTTACATATCAAGTTTTGTGCAGATCGGACAATCTTAGAGTTTACTTCCTGTTTCGGGCATTCCACTTCCTGTTGGGAGGTCATCTTTTGCAGACATGCTCAGGACAGGTCCCTGGTGTGACATATAAGGTTTCGTGCAAATTGGACAACGTACGGCAAAGTTAGCGGGCACTTCCTGTTTGAAATGGCCAACTTCCTGTTCGTCTCTGGAAACATGTTCAGGGAAGGTCCCGTAACTCACATATCTAGTTTTGTGTCAATCGGACAATGTAAGACTTTACTTCCTGTTTCGGGCGTTCCACTTCCTGTAGGGAGTTGACCTTTTACAGACATGCTCAGGACAGGTCCCTGGTGTCACATATAAGGTTTTGTGCAGATCGGACAATGTACTGCAAAGTAAGAGGGCACTTCCTGTTTAAAATGGCCGACTTCCTGTTCGGTCAACGGCGTCTCCGTAAACATGTTCAGGGAAGGTCCCGTAACTCACATATCTAGTTTCGTGTCAATCGGACAATGTAAGACTTTACTTCCTGTTTCGGGCGTTCCACTTCCTGTAGGGAGGTGACCTTTTACGGACATGTTGAGGAAGGGTCTGGGGTCCCACATACTAAGTTTCAAGTGGATACAACAATCCCTGTTGGAGCAGCATCAAAAACTATAAGTGTAATTCTGTCTGCTGTCACCAGGGGGCGCTGTATTTGAAATTGAATATTTTCATATAGACGTGTTCAGGGCCGGACTGTCATCAATCCCAGCAACTTTGGTTCAGATCGGACCAGGATTGGCAAAGTTGTAACAGTTTGTTTTTTTAGAATTTTCTACCACCACCAGGAGGCGCTGTTTTCAAAATGTACCGTTTCAGCAACACAGTCGTCTTCAGCAACTAACCATCATCAACTATAGCAAGTTTGGTTGGGATCAGACCTTCCATCGCAAAGTTATAAGAGTTTCACTGTCTGTTGTGAAAAATTATTATTATCTCCAATTTTGGCGCCCCCTATCTCGTTCGCCATACAATATTTTAAAAAGCTTTTGATAACTTTTGATGCTCAATTCGTCCACATGGATCTCACCAAGTTTGAAGGTGATAGCACAAAAGCTCTAGGAGGAGATAATTGAAATACAAGCTGTCATATTGTCTGCTGTCACCAGGGGGCGCTGTTTTCGAAATTGAATATTTTCATATAGATGTCTTTAGGGCCGGACTGTCATATTTCCTAGCAAGTTTGGTTCAGATTGGACCAGGATTCGCGAAGTTGTAGCAGTTTGATTTTTTGTTGAAAAAATACGACTTTGCGTCGTTGCCATGGCAACACCGTTAAACAATTTGTCGTCATTTTGATCACGCATCATCTACCATGTGTTTTGACTGTTGTCACCAATTTTGAGTGTGGTACGATTATCTGTGTAAAAGTTATTCCCGAAATCGTAAAAAAACTTTTTTTGGCGTATTTTCTTTCACCACAAGGAGGCGCTGTTTTCAAACTTCACCGTTTTTTCACAGACGTCTTCAGCCATGGCCCATCATCAATGGTAGCAAGTTAGGTTTGGATCGGACCTTCCATCGCAAAGTTATAAGAGTTTTGTTTTTCTGATGCGAAACATCAGAATCATCACGAACTTTGCCGCCCCCTATCTCGTGCGCCATGCGACATTTGAAAAAACTTTTGATACTGTAAGCTCCTCAACTGGTCCACAGGGACCTCACCAAGTTTGAAGGTGATCGCACGAAAACTCTAGGAGGAGTTAGTTCAAATACCATTGCTGCGAATTCGCCAAAATCGCCAAAAAATGGCCAATCAACCCAAGATGGCGGATTTTCTGTAGGTTTCACGGGAAAGTCGTCATCGACTTTTTTGACTGTCCCCACCTAATGAACGTGTGTACCAAGTTTCGTTCACGTACGTTAAACCCGACATGAGTTGACCTAATAGAAGTTTTTTGCGTGACTTTTTAGCCCCTCCCACTTCCAATTTTCCACGCATTTTCCCCGAACGAATTTCAGGCGTAAATTTACACCACGATTGATGCGGTCACAAAAATCTGTGAGTTTTGGGGTATGGGAAAGGCCTCAAAAATGCGATTTACTTTTAGGAATAATAATACTAATAATAATAATAATAATCTTTTGCATTTCAATAGGGTTCTTGCAACCTTGTTGCTCGAACCCTAATAATAATAATAATAATAATCCTTCCAGTTTCAATAGGGTTCTTGCAACCTTGTTGCTCGAACCCTAATAATCCTTCCAGTTTCAATAGGGTTCTTGCAACCTTGGTATTTTCAGTACTAGTTATTTTCAGTACTAGTTATTTTCAGTACTAGTTATTTTCAGCGGCGTCCCTGCACATGTCGTTCCAAATTTCGAGGGGGATCAGGCGACGTATGGCAAGTGCGTGTCCGTAAACGTGTTCAGGGAAGTTCCCTTGTCTTACATATCAAGTTTTGTGCAGATCGGACAATCTTAGAGTTTACTTCCTGTTTTGGGCATTCCGCTTCCTGTTGGGAGGTCATCTCTTGCAGACATGCTCAGGACAGGTCCCTGGTGTCACATATAAGGTTTTGTGCAGATCGGACAATGTACTGCAAAGTTAGAGGGCACTTCCTGTTTAAAATGGCCGACTTCCTGTTCATCTCCAGAAACATGTTCAGGGAAGGTCCCGTAACTCACATATCTAGTTTCGTGTCAATCGGACAATGTAAGACTTTACTTCCTGTTTCGGGCGTTCCACTTCCTGTAGGGAGGTGACCTTTTACGGACATGTTGAGGAAGGGTCTGGGGTCCCACATACTAAGTTTCAAGTGGATACAACAATCCCTGTTGGAGCAGCATCAAAAACTATAAATGTAATTCTGTCTGCTGTCACCAGGGGGCGCTGTATTTGAAAATGAATATTTTCATATAGACGTGTTCAGGGCCGGACTGTCATCAATCCCAGCAACTTTGGTTCAGATCGGACCAGGATTGGCAAAGTTGTAACAGTTTGTTTTTTTAGAATTTTCTACCACCACCAGGAGGCGCTGTTTTCAAAATGTACCGGTTCAGCAACACAGTCGTCTTCAGCAACTAACCATCATCAACTATAGCAAGTTTGGTTGGGATCAGACCTTCCATCGCAAAGTTATAAGAGTTTCATTGTCTGTTGTGAAAAATTATTATTATCTCCAACTTTGGCGCCCCCTATCTCGTACGCCATACAATATTTTAAAAAGCTTTTGATAACTTTTGATGCTCAATTCGTCCACATTGATCTCACCAAGTTTGAAGGTGATTGCACAAAAGCTCTAGGAGGAGATAATTGAAATAGAAGCTGTCATACTGTCTGCTGTCACCAGGGGGCGCTGTTTTCGAAATTGAATATTTTCATATAGACGTCTTTAGGGCCGGACTGTCATCAATCCTAGCAAGTTTGGTTCAGATCGGACCAGGATTCGCGAAGTTGTAGCAGTTTGATTTTTTGTCCCAAAAATCCGACTTTGCGTCGTTGCCATGGCAACACCGTTAAATGATTCGTCGTCATATTGATCACACATCATCTACCATGTGTTTTGACTGTTGTCACCAATTTT
>NW_025321489.1:0-4579 GCF_019176455.1 Solea senegalensis
GATGAGACTGAGGAAATGAGAGGGTGAGACTGGGGAGATGAAAGGATGAGACTGAGGAAATGGGAGAGTGAGACTGAAGAGATGAGAGGATGAGACTGAGGAAATGAGAGTGAATGAATTTACATGTCAGAGGTTTGATGTCATCGCTATAACTATACTAAAAACACACATTTTTAGTATAGTTAAATGTCCCTTATACACACACACGCACATACACACACACACACACACACACACGCACTCGCACTGTTTTTATCAGGGAAATTCCAGTTGGATTCATTCAGTGTTTATAAAGACAGACCTCCCACCTCTCTCAGAAAACTGAAGCCACTCCTTGAAACAAACTCTGGAATCTTTCCTCCTCCTCCTCCTCCTCCTCCTCCTCTTCATCCATGTGGATCTTTTCCATCTGTTGTCTAGTCGCCGTGACCTCTGACCTCTGACATGCTTTCACTCACTGCAGTTTAAGTTGTTTCATTCTTTAGTTTAAGACGACAAAGTGAATATATTTGTGCTGTTCTTTATCAGAAATGCCCGGGCTACAGTTCATTTTAAAGTAAAAGAAAGCATAGATAAAATATGCATTTAAATCTAATAACAGTGAATGCAGTGAGTCGTCTCTTTATTATTGACATTTTAAAAAGTTTATGTTTTAAACTTTTTAAAATGTCAATAATAAAATAGAAACTTCAGCCTCCTGAGAAAAGAATCTGCACAGAAGAAAAGAGAGAAACTTCCAGGAAGGTCAGCGGAGGGAGAGGAAGGTAAGAGGAGACAAAGAGAGGAAGAGGGGAAGGAGAGGACAGAGGGAGGAGGAGGGGGAGGAGCATCCCAGTTCAAACGGGAGGAAACACAAACCTCCTTCCTTTAAGAGGAGGAAAATAACCCGGCAGATGAACGAGAGCAGACGGAGGAGAGGAGAACGAGAGAAAGTGGTGAGGAGAAGTCGTGGAGAAACTGAAGTTTTTTAAAGAAGAAGAGGAGAAACAGAGGAGGAGAAACAGGAGGAGAAACAGAGGAGGAGAAACAGAGGAGGGGAAATAGAGGAGGAGAAACAGAAGAGGAGAAACAGAGGGAGGGAACAGAGGGAGGAGAACAGAGGAGGGGAAACAGGAGGGGAAACGGAGGAGGAGAAACAGAGGAGGAGAAACGGAGGAGGGGAAACAGAGGAGGAGAAACGGAGGAGGGGAAACAGAGGAGAAACAGAAAAGGAGGAGTAGAGCAGTGAACATATGAAGGAAGACGCCGCTGCTGATGACGCTCGACCTTTTTCACCACAGGGAATAAACACACACTCCCTGATGATGTCATCATCATCATGATGATGACATCATCAATGACATCACTCTGTTCCCCCTGTGGTCAACCCCCCCACGCTGACAGCTGCTGACATCACAGGCTGGGCTGAGAGTGGGTGGAGCCACAGCATCAGAGTGATGGCGAGCTACCTGCTCTGCTGGGGGGGCGGGGCTCTAGAAGACAGGTACCTGTATGCCCCGCCCTACCCGGCTGTGTACAGGTGAGACCTGCAGTCATTCAAATTCACTTTTATAAAAAAGGTCTTTAAAGTCTGGAATTCTTCTCCTTGTCTGAGGCTAATATTAGCATTAGCATCAGTGTTAGTGGTTGTTTACGTCTCTTTGTTGTTTTCGCTGTCACTATGTGGCTAACTGTTAGTTACCGTGACAAAATTACAGCACTACTGCCGAAGTTAGCATGCTAACAAGTTAGCCCTGGCTTGTCTCCATGGTTTGAGATGTAAGAAAAATAAAATTGCACTGCTGCTAAATGCTGCTAATGCTAATACTTTGTTAAGACTGTGAGGTGCTTCTCACATAAATGTCGCCATGTGGTTAATGCTAATAGAAATTCTCTCATTATTATGAAGTTATTGAATGAGCACATGAATCAACATGTTAGCAAAAAGCATGAATGTAAAATTGCTGCAGTTAGCACAGTAGCTAAATTACATTCGTAGTCCCAGTCTGCTTTGCTAATGTTAGCGCTGCTAAAATTAAATGCTTGTTGCTACTGTTAATGCGACATTAACGTGGCTAACATTAACGCTTACTCACCATAATGACTGGAAATAGCAGTGCTGCTATGGTCACATTTTACACTAACTGTGTATGTGTATGTTTTGCATTGTTGTCGTTCACCTGATTAAAGTACATGTTTCTAATGCTAACATTAGCTTTTGTTTTGTATCATAAATCAGTCACAGAAACATGTCAGGGTGTTTGTAGAGATATGTGATCATGTAGGGAGTGAGTGTGTGTGTGTGTGTCTGTTTGTGTGTGTGTGTGTGTGTGTGTGTGTGTGTGTGTGTGTGTGTCATGTGCGTCTCTGTTTGTGTGTATGTAGGTGTGGTGTGTGTGTATGGGGGGAGAGTGTCTGTGTGTAAAAAGGCATGTTTGTGTGTGTGTTCCCTGTGTGTGTGTGTGTCGTGGTCTGTCTGTGTGTGTGCTTGTTTGTGTGCATGTTTGTGTGTGTGTGTCTGTTGTGTTGTGCGTGTTCAGGTGTGCGTGTTGGTGTGTGTGTGTGTGTGTGTGTGTGTGTTTGTTGTGTGTGTCTGTGTACGTGTGTGTGTTTGTGTGTTGTGTCTGTGTGTATGTGTGTGTGTGTGTTGTTGTGGCTTCACATTGACACACCCTGGATAATAACAGTGTGTTCTTCTCTTAGACTTTTTTTGTCCTATTTTTGTTCCACTTTTATTTTCCTCACACTTGGATCTCAGACTCTTGTGTCTTCTCTAAACTGTCACGTAAGACTCTCTCCGGTCCTGTGGACCGAACCATTGTGGACTCAGAGAGGAGGGGAGTCCACAGACTCATGGTCACAGGTCTGGTGTCAGTGTGTGGTCAGTTTGTTTGTGGACTGAAGTTCCTGAAATGTTTTCACAGGAACTAGAAGATGTTACATTCTGACTGAACATGATCACGTGTTTATCTCACTGTTAGACTCAAGTTTGTAAACCACACACACACACACACACCACACACCCACCACCCCACACACACACGCACACACACACACAACCACCCTGAACACACACACACACACACAGACACACACACACACGGGAATCAGGAGTTGAGGGGAAGTGGACGTCGTTCGACCACTTCCCACTTTCTCGTGTATGAACTATGACATCACTTCCTGTTTGCGACGTCTCACTGGGGTTTTCATTGTTAGCGTCGGTCAGTGAGACGGCGACGGTGATGATGAGGTGAGTGATTGATCTGTGATCAGCTGACGATGGCGAAGAATTTGTTTGTTGTCATCGCTGCGTTCACGTCAGACAGATGAACCACTTTGAAATGTTGTGGTTCCTGTGTGCAGCGTAACCATGGAAACAGTGAGTGAATCACTGCTGATGTTTGTGTTTCTATTGATTGATTATCGAAAAGCATCTGTTAGAGTAATAGTTAACTCAGGTGTTATAATCTAACTAACATTAGTTAACTTTTATTCATCAATTTATTTATACAATAATTTCAATTATAATTTAAATAAAACTGAATTATTATTCATTTTCAAGACTAAAAATACTTATTATCAATAGCTCCAATGAATGATCATTAGTTAAGTTGATATTATTATTAGTTAAAGTTACATTATTCACAACTAATTACTATTCATATTTTTACTTGTTTGTAACTTTTTACAGAAAATATTTTTTTTCAGCCTCTGTTTTATAATAAATAATAATAATAATAAATTAATAATAAAATTTTATTCACACTTTTCACCAACTGTCACATGACCACTCAGGACCGCTGTGTGTGTGTGTGTGTTGTAGAGAGCGACAGGTGAACTGCCCTCCTGAGCTTCTGTACCCTCAGGCTGACGTAGCGGAGCGACTAGCGCGCGGCGGCAGCGACGACGCCCTGACTAATGGCACGAAGGCCGACCTGCCGGCGGCCAAACGTCTCGCCAAGCGTCTGTATCACCTGGACGGGTTCAGGAAGTCTGACGTCGCCCGACACCTCAGCAAGAAGTCAGTGTGTGTGTGTGTGTGTGTGTGAGTCACGGATCAGATGCTCTGTTTAACTCCGCCCCTTTTGTCTGCCTGCAGTAATGAGTTCAGTCAGAAGGTGGCGCAGGAGTATCTGCGAAACTTTAACTTCAGCGGTCTGACCATCGACCAGGCGCTGAGGTGAGTTCTGTCCTTGTGTCTAGGCTCCACCCCCAAGCACAGACAGGCCAATCACATTGACCTGGGCGGGGTTTACCACAGGTGATAAATTGCTGTGTCATGGTTTCAGGTTGTTCCTCAGCCAGTTTGCTCTGATGGGAGAAACTCAGGAGAGAGAGAGAGTGCTGAGTCATTTCTCCAAGAGATACAGAGAGTGTAACAGTACTGACAACACTGAAGGTACCTGTCTGTGTCTGTGTCTGTACCTGCCTGTACCTCTGTCTGAGCCTGTCTGTGTCTGTACCTCTGTCTGTGCCTGTCCGTGTCTGTGCCTGTCTGTACCTCTGTCGTTGCCTGTCTGTGTCTGTACCTGTCTGTGTCTGTACCTCTGTCTTAACCTGTCTGTGCCTCTGTCTCCTGTCTGTACCTCTGTCTAAACCT
>NW_025321490.1:0-10170 GCF_019176455.1 Solea senegalensis
TGATATTATCGTTATGGGCAGATATTTGCTTGGAAAAGTAACAAAGAAATAATTAAACTGATTGTGGATAAAAAAAAAAAAAACATTTCCTGGATTCTTTGACTTTCTGTAACAAACAGAAAACAACATCATTTGTATGTGAAGAGAAATTAAATGAAAGGTGTGTGTGTTTACATGTGGAGCAGTGACGTGACATTAGCATTAGCATTAGCAGGTGTAATCTGAACACCTGTGATCGGATCCCTCAGGTCGGATGTTAACAGGAGGTGTGAACAGAGCGTCAACAGAACATCTAATGCATGTGCAGATCATTTTTAAGCAGCAGCTACCACACACCTGTCCCCGCTGCTCCTCATCCTCCTCCAGCTCCTCCTGGTCCTGGTCCTGGTCCTGGCTCCTGATCCGGCAGCTCAGCCCTGCTCCAAAAAAAGCTGTAGATCAGTTACAAAGACTTTAAAAATCCTGAAAACATTTGTAAAATATCAATTTTTAAACAGAGGATTCTGATGTATTTAGTGACGACTGTGAATGGAATGACTTGAAAAAACATGAACTGTGCCTTTAACGGCAGCTGTTTGCAGGTCGTCAGTCAGAGGACATGATGAGACAAAGCAGTGTCCACTTTAAAGTGTTCAAATGTGCTCACTGCAGTAAATGAGTGAAGAAATGTGAGGAAAACACATGAAAACCTTTTTATTGTCAACTATATATTGATCCATATCAACACAGACACTTTTATTTTGAAATTCTACTAAACCACTGCTCTTCAACAGTTTTTTTTACTTAACCTGCCCCCTACTGGCCAGACTAGATATTCATTCTTAAGTTTTAATGGTCTAGTGACATTTTTTGTTGACATACTATGTTTGGACATTGTTTGACAGTTTATAATTGGACAGTTTACTAAATAATAAACATGTTTTTATGACGACACACTATACTAGGACACTGTTAGACAGTTCATATTTTAACTTTTTGTTGACAGTTGATAGTTGATACTAAGTCAGTTTTTTGAAAACACACACGTACATGGTCAGATGGTGATCGTGTGTTTACATGTGGAGCAGTGACGTCACATTAGCAGTAGCAGCCGAGCAGGTGTAATCTGTGGTCGGATGTGAACAGAGCGTCAACAGAGAATCTAAGAAATGTGTGGATCACTTTTAAACGGCAGTTACCATGTTTGCTGCTCCTCGTCCTCTCGCTGTTTCTGTCTCTGCGCAGAAGAAGCTCCGCCTCCGACAAAGGAAGTGGAACATTCCAAATAGATCTACTCAGAGGGGAGGAGTGGAATGTACCAAGTCACGTAAACTACATAAAGGCTTTTAAATCAGTGTGTGTTTGTACAGGAGCAGCTCCACCTGTAATTAATCAACGTTCGTGTCCTCGCTGGACAAATAAAAGAAAAATGGCAGCTGAAATTGTTGTTATTTCAAAACATTTTTGCTAAAACAGAGAAAAAAAAACACCACCTGTAGGAAATGCTGCCACCTGCAGGACTGGACGTGCTCTCCTCCAAGTCTTATAAAAGCTGCCGAAATGATCCAGTTTTAGCTCTTTATCTTAAATTGATCAAGAACAAATGTTGTGACAGTAAATTGATGTTTTTCCTTGTTGTGTCTTGTAGGACACTTTGGACGTTTTATGTCAAATACACACTCATTCAACTCAACATAAATGGGTTATGTAAATGCGTTGTTATATTCTACTTTCATTTAGCTGATTTTTTTCACTTACATCTGACCTAATTATTGATATCAAATACTGAATAATGTTTTAACCCTTTAAATACCACGTTTTTATCATGTTGCCATGTTTAGATTAAAAAAATGAATATATGAATAGTAGCATGAGACGTATTTATAGACCGATAGACGACTTTATTTATCCCTTTGGGAGGTTCCCTCGGGGAAATTAACAGCTCCAACATCCACACACAGCACTGTTAAAATTAGAGTTACACTTTGCAGGAGACCGGAAAGAGAAACACCCCAGATACCAAACACCATACAATATAGAGTATAATATGCTATATATATATATATATGTACATATAAATATACGTATATGTATATATATGTATACACACATACACAAGCACATATATATATGCATACATACATAGACACACACACACAGTTACCCCATATTGCCCAGGGTTTTATTGCACATGTCTTTATGGTTTTATTGCACATGTTTTTATGAGTTTTTGTTGTGGTTATTGCACATTTCTGTGAGTTGTGATTATGGACAGTTGTTTGTTTAGTTAGTAGTGTTTGTTTTGTTTGCCCTCCTCCCCCCCAGTGAGGAGTTGTACAGTTTGATGGCCCGGGGGACAAACGAGTCCCCCAGCCTGTTGGTCCTGTACTTTGGGAGGAGTAACCTGTTGCTGAGGCTTCCGTGGCGCCTCTGCCTGCTGATGACAGTCTCTATGTCTTTGACAAACTGAATCTGTTCTCACAGAGCTGCAAAACAACACGCCAATCTTTCTTATTTTGGCCTGAAGTTTTAACGTGTGAACTTCAGTTGTTTGTCAGATTTGAACTCACAACTTTGTCCTGTTGATCTCACACTGAATTCCTTGGTGTTCTTAAGGTTCTCATGAGCGTCATCACTCTGATGTTAGTTTGTTATCTGGTTATTTTGTGTCGACAGGAAATGTTTTAGATCTTTGAGTTCAGCAAAAGCAAAAAGTGTTTGTATTTTTGTTCAGTGTATTTCTCTCATGTTGGACTGGTTTTCCCTTCAGAGCAGATTGAAATTCTACCACTAGATGGCATCGTTAATCAACCCAGTTCACACAACTGATAATAATAACACAGTGATGAAAGGAACTTTTTTCTTGCATTTTTGAGGCACTAAATGTGAGTGAAAATGGACAACAATTGGCACAAACGTTAGAACTGTCGATAATGTTTCATATAAACTAACGGAATACGTAAAAGTGGTGGAAAATGGCTCAGGAGCTGTAAACCAGGGTTTTCCAGTGTTTTCCAGTCCCAGGTTTTCCCAGTCCATGTGAATCACATGACAGCTTACCATGTGATTCACATGGTAAGCTGTCACTCAGCTTTGCCGAAGCCTGTTAACGAGCCCTTTATTTGAATCAGAGGTGAGACACATGGTGAGGTGAGACACATGACACATGATGAGGTGATACGCATGAAGAGGTGAGACACATGACACATGATGAGGTTAGGCGCATGAAGAGGTGAGACACATGGTGAGATGAGACACATGAAGAGGTGAGACAGAGGACACTGAGACACATGATGAGGTAAGACACATGAAGAGGTGAGACACGTGGCGAGGTAAGACACATGATGAGGTGAGACACATGATGAGGTAAGACACATGGTGAGGTAAGACACAGGAAGAGGTGAGACACATGATGAGGTGAGTCAGAGGACACTGAGACATTTATTTGAGTTTGTCTGAATTGAAAACTCGAATCTCGAAGAGAAAACTAGAAATGACTGAATGTAGTACTTAGACTACCTGCATGCAGAATATGAAGTACTTTTACTGTGTACTTTTTGAGTAATCCTCTGTAACTTTCAGGAAACGTTGGAATTTTTCCAATCGCTCAAACTGTCGCGTAATTACGGTGCAAATGTGTCTTCGACGCGCTCGGTGTGAAAGGGATAATGATGTGATGTTGCTGAGACTGGAGCCAGAATCAGTTTCTTCATTATTTTACTGTTGTCAAACGTTGTCATCCTCACGCTTCGCCATGGCGGAGGACAAGGACATCAGTTAGCAGTTAACAGTTAGCCTGTGGGGAGACAAAGACACCTGCATGAATATTTTCCTCTACAGAAGCTGTTGTGTCCCATAGTGTGAGTTTGTGAGGAGGAGGAGGGAACCAGGAACCACAGCTGTTAAAGCTGTTATAGAACTACTACAGCTGTGGGAGGGGCTTCATTGTGTAAGGATTGTGTGCAAACTGCAGTTAAACAGTGGCATTTTTACACAATAATACTGGCCATAAGTTATTATGATTATTATTATCAGCTATTCTTCTTTGGACACTGCACTGAAAAAATCCTATGTTAATTCATGACTTTAATCTCATCACACTTCAAATCAATTCGCCCTAAATGTAACCATTTCCTCAGAGAAGAGGATCCACCTCATTGGGACCAGGTTTTGGAATGGCCCTACTGCGGTACACACACATACACACGCACGCACACACACGACTGCAAAAACAATGTGCTGAGTCGTGTCTATGTTTGTGAGTCATAGGCGATTAATGTGCGCGTGTCGCTTCTGCTAAACTTCATCTAGTCGATGTTAATGAGTTCATTTGTTTTCATTTAATTGTTTTATTAAGTATGATTAAATTATACTTACATTATTAGATATGGCACACATAGATATACAGCGCATACTATTTATCATCCAAATGTGATTTTGTAGAAACTTTATTAACAAGACGAAACACTTCTTCGTTCTAGTTAATTGAACTATTACTTAAAAAATAAATAAATATTATTATCAATACATAATAATAATTATATAAAATACAAAACACACACACACTTATATATATATATATATATATATATATATCGCTTGCATCCTTTTATTTATGTTTATTATTTATTATCTTTATCTTTACTGTCTTTGATGACTCTTATCTTATCTATGATATTTACATGTTTATTAGTCATAATTATAAAGAAATGTAGTTTTTTCCTCCCTCTCATGTTTAAAGACACAAAGAAATACAGACGTCAACACATTAAGTGAGAAATATACATTTAAATATGTAAAAACTTATATTCTTATATGAAAAGTTACTAAAATAGACAAATAAAAACTTTTAAAAACGTTTTGAATCAAATATTATTTCTTATATTCACACAAAATAATATTTTCACAGAATATCAAAATGTGTGAGTCACTTTATCTTGTTCCGCTGGGGGCGCTGTCTGGGTTTTTCTCACAGTGACGGTGAGAATTCCGACGCTCCCTGAAGGCGTCCCGAGCTTCCGCTGTTACGTCACACAGTTTCCGGTCAGACGCTTCTCCAGGATCAGCCGACTGTTTTCAACTTTAACTGTTTTGTGTTGAAACTTTTGAACACGCGCAGCTTCCGGCATGCAGGCGCTGCGACGGTTCAATCTGCGGCCGCTGCGAAACTGGAGGGGTGAGTACGACTTCCGGTTCCCGGTTTTTGATTCTAAGGAGGGAAAAAAAGTTTGAAAACACAGACACACAGACAGACAGACGGAGAGAGAGAGAGAGAGAGAGAGAGAAGACAGACAGACAGACAGAGAGAGAGACACACAGACAGACACACACAGAGACATACAGAGAGAGAAACAGACACAGACAGACATACAGAGAGAGAGACAGACAGACATACAGACACAGAGAGACAGACATACAGACACACACACACACAACCGTTCTCAATCTTTATTTCTTCCTCTTTGGGTACGTGTGTGCGTATGTCAGATTATCATGTGACAGCACAAGTGTTGACCTTTGACCTGAGGAAAGTGGAGCTGATGCCTCTGGATCAGAGGAAACTGACCTTTGACTCTCAGGCCATGGTGACGGAGCTGCGGCAGAGCGGTGAGGACACACGCGCACACACACAGAAAAGTAACCTTTAACCCTCAGCTGCGGCAGCGCGGTGAGGACTTTGGTGCCTTTGGTGTGGGAGAGTGAGTGGTGTTTTGTCCTCAGGTTTTGACGAGCGTCAGTCCGACCTCATCGTCTCCGCTCTGGTGACGCTGACCACGTCCAACATGGACATCGTGTACAAAGACATGGTGACCAAAGCTCACCAGGAGATCACCGTACAGCAGATCATGGCTCACCTGGACTCCATCAGGAAGGACATGGTGATCCTGGAGAAGAGCGAGTTTGCCAGCCTCCGCTCAGAGAACACGGTAACGCCGCCGCGCTGTGTCGCTATGGAAACCAAACACAACAACAGTGACCAAGCTGCGTTTAAGTGACTGAATTCATGTTCAGAGTTTTCAGTGTTTAACGTTGTTTTTTTTTCCTACAGACGATGAAGCAGGAGCTGGAGCAGCTGAAGACTCGACTGAAGGTGACATTTTGCTTAAGTCTGGTTTTTATCTGGTTTAAGTCTGGTTCAAGCCTAGTTAATCTTGGTTTGAGTCCTTGCTGTTTTTGTTTTTTTCAGGAGGAGAATCAGAAAGTACGAGCGGAAACTAAACTAGACCTCAACTTAGAGAACAGCAGGGTCTCTGACATGGTGAGTCAGTGAACGCATCACAACTTAGTCAGTGAACACATCATCACTAAGTCAGTGAACGCATCATCACTGAGTCAGTGAACGCATCCTGCTCTGTGCAGGAAAGGACAGAGTCGTCTGTACTTCCTTAGAAGGCTGGCATCCTTCAACGTCTGCAGGAAGCTGCTACAGACCTTCTACCAGTCTGTGGTAGCGAGTGCCCTCCTGTACACAGTGGTGTGCTGGGGGGGCAGCCTAAAGAAGAAGGACGCTGCACGCCTGGACAAACTAATAAGGAAGGCAGGCTCTGTTGTAGGCACAGAACTGGACAGTCTGACATCCATAGCTGAGCGACGTACACTCAACAGGCTCCTGCCCATCATAGACAATCCACACCATCCACTACACAGCACCATACACAGACAGAGGAGCAGCTTCAGTGACAGACTGCTGTCAATGTCCTGCTCCACAGAAAGACTGAGGAGATCATTCCTCCCCCATGCCATCAGACTCTTCAACCTGCATCATAAATGACACGCATACGCAAGCAAACACGTACATCGCATTCTTTTTAACGCCTTTATATTTTTTATATATTTTTTCTTTTTCCTTTTTATACATGTTTCAGTTTAGATTTAGACTGTACATAGACTTGCATGCCTCTTATGTTTCTATCGTGTAACATATTCTGGAGCTGCTGAAACTGTGAATTTCTCTGTGAGATGAATAAAGTATCTATCTATCTATCTATCTATCTATCTATCTATCGCATCATCGTCACTGAGTCAGTGAACGCATCATCACCACTCATTGTGTTTTTCTTTCAGTTCAATGAACAAAAGAAGAAGCTGATGGAGGCCATGACAGAGTTTCGTCAAAAGGTAAAGACTCTGAAGATACTGCAGTAATATTACGTACCGTGCCATGTTGACGGTGTTCCTCCTCTTCCTCCTGCTCCTTGCTCAGAAAGTCGACCTGAAAAACGATAACATGGAGATCAACAAAAAGATCGACCTGCAGGTGGCGTCGCTCAAAACTCTGCTGGAGTCTCTGAAGCTGGAGATGATCACCTACCTGGCAGGTAACTCTGCCCCCTGACCCCACCCCTACAGTCACCAAACTCCTCCCCCTCCACAGTGACTCACACTGAAAGGTTCTTTGTCATGTTTCTGCTCAGGGACCATGTTCTCCTGCCTCGCCATCACACTCTTGGTTTACAGACTGTGGAGGTGAAGGACCAGGACTGGGATGAGGACCAGGATTCACCCTCCAAGTGCACCAACAAATCCAAATCTGAACTCAAATACATTAAAGTGATATTTGTTAAAGTAACAGCAGTAAAAGTATTTCAGTCTTTTATCACAAACATTGACTTAAGTTTTACTTTAATTACATTTACAAATTAAGTACATTTACACAAACTGTATTTTTAAAGCTGCTTTCAGACCTGGTTTCACCCTGAGTTGAGTGCAATATAAACCTGGATTAGATCTGGTGAGTCTTTTTTAACATGGTTTTGAACCTCACAGACTAATGTAACACTTTTGTGAATCTGTGTTGTAAATGTTTTTTTGTTGGAATAAATGTTTATTTAAATTTGGTAATATTTTGTCACGTCGCTTGTTTTGCGCAAACATTTACGTTTCGCTTAAATGCTTCCAATACATTTTATAATTAAACTCAATTAAGTGTAAAATTCTCAGAAACTGACAAAAATCCAGATTGTTTTAACGCAGACAAGCTTTTATTTTGAGGGAAATCATCATCCACAAACACGTTTCAGACTTTTTTATTTATTGAAAATGAGGGACGAAGAAAAAACCCTCACCAAAAAAACAAAAACAAATGAATCAGCATCTTCAGAGTGAACCAATCCTGATGAGTGGGCGGAGTTTGTCTTCAATGGCAATGATGCTTACCTTTTTTTTTTTTAAAGCCGCCCGCCGGAGACGCTCATTCAAACGTAAAACACCTGAAACTACGAGATGAAGGGAAACAAAGCGACGCTCGTTCAGACACCGTCACAACAACAGATTCCAAAAATACTTTTTAATTTATAAATTAAATCATTTCAACAAATCATTGTACGATCAGTTCACACAGAGGAGATGACCTGAAATGGTCGTGTAAGAATCCAAATACAAAAATGTATTGACCAGTTACGTCGCTGCAAGCTCTGCCCCTCCCTCCCCTCCCCCAGAACGCTAAAACAGCGTTGACGGCGCATTATTAGCAGCAGCGCGCACGCCGTTCACGATTTACTCTCCTCCGGTTTTACTTCTTCTGTGAAATCCTCCACCTCTTTCTTCATATCAGGGAGCTCGGCGGCCTCGGGCACCACTTCCTGTTTGACTGAGACGGCGGCAGCAACAGCGCAGGAAGTTTCCTCCACGTCTTCCTCGGTCTTCACGAAGGAGCCGAGCGGATGATCGGTGAGCAGCTTGTTGGGCGACGGCGTCGCATCGACATATGTCGTCTGAGGCGGAACAAAAACAACAACATGTCAATCAAACGACGACATCCTGTTATTGACGATCAATAAAGAAAGCGAGGCGATCGATGACTCACATTTTTATAATCTTCAAAACAGGCGGGATGGAAGTTCTGAGAAAACAAACACAAAAACACGTTAACGTCAGAGCGACTGTGAGCAGCAGAGGGCGCTGTTCACCGTCACCCCGAGCAACAAGAGCTCAAACAATCAAATCTGCTGACTCAATTGTTAGCTTAGCCGTTAGCTCCACCACTGATACCAACAGTAATGAAGACATTCTTATGTGTTATTTTTTGTTGTGTGTCTCGTGTCGTGGTGTTATTGTCCTGCTGTATTCCGTTGAGCAGTTTGTGTCATTGCCATGGTTACCTTGTCGTCCACTCTCACAGCGTCCTTCAGAAACCAGTCCTCCTCTTCTTCCACCCAGTACGTCTCAAACGGCTCTTGACAGATTTCACACGACTGCAGAAACGGAGAAAAAAAGAAATAAATAAAAAAATCAGCCAGACCTTCCCCGCCTGCTGTCTCCTAATTGGCTGACAGGCTGGGTCAGCTGACTCACCTCTCCCACTTGGTCCTTGGTGGCTCTGACACTCTGGAACTCCTTCTCCTTGGCGGCCGCCTGGTTCTTCTGGACCTCCTCCTCGTTCACCTTCTCAAAGAAGTGACTCTTGGCTCGCTCCTCCAGGTCTGCGATCTCCTCGAACTCGATCCAGTCCTGACACACACGCACACACAACGGGATTATGCTAAAATAAAGCTGAGCCTGCAGATCTTATCTACAGGTGAAGAATCAGGAAAAAGACCGCCGCCCGATTGTGAAGTGGGACACGACAGGACCCTGACACGCGAGAACAGCAGCTTTTTGTGTCCAAAACCAAGATTAGTCCTTTTAGACATTTGATGCTACGAAGTCTGAGCTTGTCATTTGATGCTATTTCAAAGACATCACGAGACAATCTTAACATTGGCTCCTCCCTCATGTGCACGTGTGTGTGTGCTCACCCTCAGGCTGTAGTACCAGCGCCGGTGTGTGACCTTCTTGCTCGCCACCTTGCCCGCGTGGTTCTGTCTAAAGTGCCAGTCCAGGTGGTCGGCGTACATGTCGGTCTGCGCGGCGGTGAACCTCATGCTGCACAGGCAGCACTGGTTCCCTGAGTACAGCTTCGTCACAACAGTCTCGTGGCGCCTGCAGGGGGTGGAGCCAAACAGTTATTAAAAACAAAAATCAGAGAACCATCAGAACGGCAGGTGGTGGCGGCGGTGTTTGTCCGTGACTCACTGTTTTAGGTCGTCCACAGTAAAGCTGGTGAGGTCCGGGACGTCGTCTTCCTCCTCCTCCACCTCCTGCTCCTCCTCTTCCTCCTCTTCCACCGGCGCAGCTGCCGGAGTCACGACGGCAGACGACTCTGGAAACAATCAGCACAGACTCAAATTAAACTCATGTTTTTTTGTCCAC
>NW_025321491.1:0-16283 GCF_019176455.1 Solea senegalensis
TAGTTAAGTATGTCGTCCAAAAAGTCACAAAAATGTCATAGTTACGTATGTCGTCCAAAAAGTGAGAAAAATGTCCTAGTTTAGAATGTCGAACAAAATTTCAGAGAAATGTCAAAGTTTAGTATATTGTCAAAATCTGAAAAGTATCATCCTTCACTTTAGTTTGTCGCCCAAAATTTGACAAAAAAGTCATAATTTAGTATGTCGTCCAAAATTTGATAAAAAAAGGCATACTTTATTATGTCGACCAAAATATGACTAAAAAGTCAGATTTTAGTATGTCGTCCCAAATGTGACAAAAATGTCACAGGTTAGTGTGTTGTCCAAAATGTGACAAAAGTGTCACAGGTTATTGTGTTGTCCAAAATGTGACAAAAATATCATTATGTTGTCCATAGTTTGACAAAATGTCACAGTTTATTATGTGTTCAAAAATGTGACAAAAACGTCATAGGTTAGTATGTCGTCCAAAATGTCATAGTTTAGTATGTCGACCACAATGTTTCAAAAAAAGTCATACTTTAGTTTGGTACCATAAAAACACAAACATATCTACGACCTGTAGATATAACTAGTTCTATATGATTTTCTGATTTTCCAGTATGTGCAGTAGGAATTAAGGCTAATTAAGTTTACAAAGTTTCAAAACTCGGAAACAGAAAGTTCAAAGGGCAACCATTTTGGTGGTAATCCGTCCATTATATAAGATACACTTCTGTACACTCAGTGTTTAATATTGCAAGGATTTCACTGTTTGGATGTTTTCGTGCGCATTCAGCTGAGATAAGGCTGTTTCATGATTGTTTTCATTTCTATACTGTCCCATAACTTAAACCTCACAAATGAAGTTAATATCTTAAAACATTTAGTTCTGTCCCTTCAGTGTTTGATTTTGCAATGATTTCAATTATTGGACCTGTTTTTCCATTTGTGTCTGTTTTTGTGAAAAATTCAGCTGAGATAAGGCTGTTTCCCGATTTTTTTTTTCAATTCTCTGCTGTCCCATGATATTTACCTCACAAATGAAGTCAGCGACTTATAAGATTTAGTTCTGTCCCCTGAGCGATTGATTTTGCAATGACTTCAATGTTTGGATGTGTTTTTCTTATGGTGTCTGTTCGTGTGCGCGATAAGATGAGATAAGGCTGTTTTCGGATTTTTTTAATTTTTCTACTGTCCCATAACGTAAACCTCACAAATGAAGTCAACATCTTATGAGATATACCTAAGTATTCTCAGTGTTTGATTCTGCAAGGATTTCACTGTTTTGGACCTGTTTTTCCATTTGTGTCTGTTTTGGTGAATAATTCAGCTGAGATAATGCTGTTTCATGTTTTTTTTTCATTTCTCTACTGTCCCATAATATAAACCTCACAAATGAACTTAGCATCTTATAAGATATACTTAAGTATTCTCAGTGTTTGAAATTGAGAGGATTTCACTGTTTGGATGTTTTTTTCTATCTGTGTCTGTTTTTTTTCGCATTCAGCTGAGATAAAGCTGTCTTCGGATTTTTTTCGTTTCTCTACCATCCCATAACGTAAATCTCACAAATGATGTTAATATCTTAAAACATTTAGTACTGTCCCCTCAGTGTTTGATTTTGCAAGGATTTCAATTTTGGACCTGTTTTTCCATTTGTGTCTGTTTTTGTGAAAATTCAGCTGAGATAAGGCTGTTTCATGATTTTTGTTTCATTTCTCTACTGTCCCAAGAAATAAACTTCACAAATGAACTTAGCATCTTATAAGATATAAGTCTGTACTCTCAGTGTTTAATTTTGCAAGTTTTTCACTGTTTGGATGTGTTTTACTATTTGTGTCTTTTTTGTGCGCAAACCTCACAAATGAAATAAACATCTTAAATGATTTAGTTCTGTCCCCTCAGTTTTACATTTGGCAAGGATTTCACTATTTGGATGTGTTTTTCTTTTGGTGTCTATTCGTGTGCGCAATACGCTGAGATAAGGCTGTTTTCGAGTTTTTTTCATTTATCTACTGTCCAATAATCCAACCCTCACAAATGAACTTAGCATCTTATAAGATATACTTCTGTACCCTCAGTGTTTTATTCTGCAAGGAATTCGCTGTTTTGGATGTGTTTTAATATTTGTGTCTGTTTTTGTGCGCATTCAGCTGAGATAAGCCTGTTTGCATGATCTTTTTCATTTTTCTACTGTCCCATAATATGAACCTCACAACATCTAAGAATATTTGGTTCTGTATCCTCAGTGTTTGATTTTGTAAGGATTCGACTTTTTGGATGTGTTTTTCTGATCGTTTATTATTGTGTGCGCATTACGCTGAGATTAGGACAGCTAGGGAAACTTGGCGTTGCCACCGAAAGCCCACTGCCCAAAGCTTCCACCAGAGGGAAAATGACGAGAAGTAAGCTCCGTCTTGAAGGATTCAAAAATGACATAGTTTAGAATATCATCCAAAATGTGACAAAAATGTCACAGGTTAGTGTGTTGACCAAAATTTGACAAAAAAGGTCATAGTTTAGTATGTCGTCCAAAATTTGATAAAAAAAAGTCACACGTTAGTATGTCGTCCAAAATTTGATAAAAAAAAGGCATACTTTATTATGTCGACCAAAATATGACTAAAAAGTCAGATTTTAGTATGTCGTCCCAAATGTGACAAAAATGTCACAGGTTAGTGTGTTGTCCAAAATGTGACAAAAGTGTAACAGGTTATTGTGTTGTCCAAAATGTGACAAAAATATCATTATGTTGTCCATAGTTTGACAAAATGTCACAGTTTATTATGTGTTCAAAAATGTGACAAAAACGTCACATAATGTCACTATGACATTATGTCGTCCAAAATGTCATAGTTTAGTATGTCGACCACAATGTTTCAAAAAAAGTCATACTTTAGTTTGGTACCATAAAAACACAAACATATCTACGCCCTGTAGATATAACTAGTTCTATATGATTTTCTGATTTTCCAGTATGTGTAGTAGGAATTAAGGCTAATTAAGTATACAAAGTTTCAAAACTCGGAAACAGAAAGTTCAAAGGTCAACCATTTTGGTGGTAATCAGTCCATTATATAAGATACACTTCTGTACACTCAGTGTTTAATATTGCAAGGATTTCACTGTTTGGATGTTTTCGTGCGCATTCAGCTGAGATAAGGCTGTTTCAGGATTGTTTTCATTTCTATACTGTCCCATAACTTAAACCTCACAAATGAAGTTAATATCTTAAAACATTTAGTTCTGTCCCTTCAGTGTTTGATTTTGCAAGGATTTCAATGTTTTGGACCTGTTTTTCCATTTGTGTCTGTTTTTGTGAAAAATTCAGCTGAGATAAGGCTGTTTCCGGATTTTTTTTTTCAATTTCTCTACTGTCCCATAATATAAACCTCACAAATGAAGTCAACATCTTATGAGATATACCTAAGTATTCTCAGTGTTTGATTCTGCAAGGATTTCACTGTTTTGGACCTGTTTTTCCATTTGTGTCTGTTTTGGTGAATAATTCAGCTGAGATAAGGCTGTTTCATGTTTTTTTTTCATTTCTCTACTGTCCCATAATATAAACCTCACAAATGAACTTAGCATCTTATAAGATATACTTAAGTATTCTCAGTGTTTGAAATTGAGAGGATTTCACTGTTTGGATGTTTTTTTTCTATCTGTGTCTTTTTTGTGCGCATTCACCCAAGATAAAGCTGTTTTTGGATTTGTATTCATTTTTACTGTCTCATAATATAAACCTCACAAATGAAGTTAACATCTCATGAGATATACTTCTGTACCCTCAGTGTTTGATTTTGCAATGATTTCACTGTTTGGATGTGTTTTTCTATCTCTGTCTGTTTTTTTTCGCATTCAGCTGAGATAAAGCTGTCTTCGGATTTTTTTCGTTTCTCTACCATCCCATAACGTAAATCTCACAAATGATGTTAATATCTTAAAACATTTAGTACTGTCCCCTCAGTGTTTGATTTTGCAAGGATTTCAATTTTGGACCTGTTTTTCCATTTGTGTCTGTTTTTGTGAAAATTCAGCTGAGATAAGGCTGTTTCATGATTTTTTTTTCATTTCTCTACTGTCCCAAGAAATAAACTTCACAAATGAACTTAGCATCTTATAAGATATAAGTCTGTACTCTCAGTGTTTAATTTTGCAAGTTTTTCACTGTTTGGATGTGTTTTACTATTTGTGTCTTTTTTTGTGCGCAAACCTCACAAATGAAATAAACATCTTAAATGATTTAGTTCTGTCCCCTCAGTTTTACATTTGGCAAGGATTTCACTATTTGGATGTGTTTTTCTTTTGGTGTCTATTCGTGTGCGCAATACGCTGAGATAAGGCTGTTTTCGAGTTTTTTTCATTTATCTACTGTCCAATAATCCAACCCTCACAAATGAACTTAGCATCTTATAAGATATACTTCTGTACCCTCAGTGTTTTATTCTGCAAGGAATTCGCTGTTTTGGATGTGTTTTAATATTTGTGTCTGTTTTTGTGCGCATTCAGCTGAGATAAGCCTGTTTGCATGATTTTTTTCATTTTTCTACTGTCCCATAATATGAACCTCACAACTTAAGTTAACATCTAAGAATATTTGGTTCTGTATCCTCAGTGTTTGATTTTGTAAGGATTCGACTTTTTGGATGTGTTTTTCTGATCGTTTATTATTGTGTGCGCATTACGCTGAGATTAGGACAGCTAGGGAAACTTGGCGTTGCCACCGAAAGACCACTGCCCAAAGCTTCCACCAGAGGGAAAATGACGAGAAGTGAGCTCCGTCTTGAAGGATTCAAAAATGACATAGTTTAGAATATCATCCAAAATGTGACAAAAATGTCACAGGTTAGTGTGTTGACCAAAATTTGACAAAAAAGTCATAGTTTAGTATGTCGTCCAAAATTTGATAAAAAAAAGTCATACGTTAGTATGTAGTCCAAAATTTGACAAAAATGTCATAGTTAAGTATGTCGTCCAAAAGTCACAAAAATGTCATAGTTACGTATGTCGTCCAAAAAGTGAGAAAAATGTCCTAGTTTAGAATGTCGTCCAAAATTTCAGAGAAATGTCAAAGTTTAGTATATTGTCAAAATCTGAAAAGTATCATCCTTCACTTTAGTTTGTCGCCCAATATTTGACAAAAAAGTCATAATTTAGTATGTCGTCCAAAATTTGATAAAAAAAAAGGCATACTTTATTATGTCGACCAAAATATGACTAAAAAGTCAGATTTTAGTATGTCGTCCCAAATGTGACAAAAATGTCACAGGTTAGTGTGTTGTCCAAAATGTGACAAAAGTGTCACAGGTTATTGTGTTGTCCAAAATGTGACAAAAATATCATTATGTTGTCCATAGTTTGACAAAATGTCACAGTTTATTATGTGTTCAAAAATGTGACAAAAACGTCATAGGTTAGTATGTCGTCCAAAATGTCATAGTTTAGTATGTCGACCACAATGTTTCAAAAAAAGTCATACTTTAGTTTGGTACCATAAAAACACAAACATATCTACGACCTGTAGATATAACTAGTTCTATATGATTTTCTGATTTTCCAGTATGTGCAGTAGGAATTAAGGCTAATTAAGTATACAAAGTTTCAAAACTCGGAAACAGAAAGTTCAAAGGTCAACCATTTTGGTGGTAATCCGTCCATTATATAAGATACACTTCTGTACACTCAGTGTTTAATATTGCAAGGATTTCACTGTTTGGATGTTTTCGTGCGCATTCAGCTGAGATAAGGCTGTTTCATGATTGTTTTCATTTCTATACTGTCCCATAACTTAAACCTCACAAATGAAGTTAATATCTTAAAACATTTAGTTCTGTCCCTTCAGTGTTTGATTTTGCAAGGATTTCAATTATTGGACCTGTTTTTCCATTTGTGTCTGTTTTTGTGAAAAATTCAGCTGTTTTTTTTCGCATTCAGCTGAGATAAAGCTGTCTTCGGATTTTTTTCGTTTCTCTTCCATCCCATAACGTAAATCTCACAAATGATGTTAATATCTTAAATGATTTAGTTCTGTCCCCTCAGTTTTACATTTGGCAAGGATTTCACTATTTGGATGTGTTTTTCTTTTGGTGTCTATTCGTGTGCGCAATAAGCTGAGATAAGGCTGTTTTCGAGTTTTTTTCATTTATCTACTGTCCAATAATCCAACCCTCACAAATGAATTTAGCATCTTATAAGATATACTTCTGTACCCTCAGTGTTTAATTTTGCAAGTTTTTCACTGTTTGGATGTGTTTTACTATTTGTGTCTTTTTTTGTGCGCAAACCTCACAAATGAAATAAACATCTTAAATGATTTAGTTCTGTCCCCTCAGTTTTACATTTGGCAAGGATTTCACTATTTGGATGTGTTTTTCTTTTGGTGTCTATTCGTGTGCGCAATACGCTGAGATAAGGCTGTTTTCGAGTTTTTTTCATTTATCTACTGTCCAATAATCCAACCCTCACAAATGAACTTAGCATCTTATAAGATATACTTCTGTACCCTCAGTGTTTTATTCTGCAAGGAATTCGCTGTTTTGGATGTGTTTTAATATTTGTGTCTGTTTTTGTGCGCATTCAGCTGAGATAAGCCTGTTTGCATGATTTTTTTCATTTTTCTACTGTCCCATAATATGAACCTCACAACTTAAGTTAACATCTAAGAATAATTGGTTCTGTATCCTCAGTGTTTGATTTTGTAAGGATTCGACTTTTTGGATGTGTTTTTCTGATCGTTTATTATTGTGTGCGCATTACGCTGAGATTAGGACAGCTAGGGAAACTTGGCGTTGCCACCGAAAGACCACTGCCCAAAGCTTCCACCAGAGGGAAAATGACGAGAAGTGAGCTCCGTCTTGAAGGATTCAAAAATGACATAGTTTAGAATATCATCCAAAATGTGACAAAAATGTCACAGGTTAGTGTGTTGACCAAAATTTGACAAAAAAGTCATAGTTTAGTATGTCGTCCAAAATTTGATAAAAAAAAGTCATACGTTAGTATGTCGTCCAAAATTTGATAAAAAAAAGGCATACTTTATTATGTCGACCAAAATATGACTAAAAAGTCAGATTTTAGTATGTCGTCCCAAATGTGACAAAAATGTCACAGGTTAGTGTGTTGTCCAAAATGTGACAAAAGTGTCACAGGTTATTGTGTTGTCCAAAATGTGACAAAAATATCATTATGTTGTCCATAGTTTGACAAAATGTCACAGTTTATTATGTGTTCAAAAATGTGACAAAAACGTCATAGGTTAGTATGTCGTCCAAAATGTCATAGTTTAGTATGTCGACCACAATGTTTCAAAAAAAGTCATACTTTAGTTTGGTACCATAAAAACACAAACATATCTACGACCTGTAGATATAACTAGTTCTATATGATTTTCTGATTTTCCAGTATGTATAGTAGGAATTAAGGCTTATTAAGTATACAAAGTTTCAAAACTCGGAAACAGAAAGTTCAAAGGTCAACCATTTTGGTGGTAATCCGTCCATTATATAAGATACACTTCTGTACACTCAGTGTTTAATATTGCAAGGATTTCACTGTTTGGATGTTTTCGTGCGCATTCAGCTGAGATAAGGCTGTTTCATGATTGTTTTCATTTCTATACTGTCCCATAACTTAAACCTCACAAATGAAGTTAATATCTTAAAACATTTAGTTCTGTCCCTTCAGTGTTTGATTTTGCAAGGATTTCAATTATTGGACCTGTTTTTCATTTGTGTCTGTTTTTGTGAAAAATTCAGCTGAGATAAGGCTGTTTCCGGATTTTTTTTTTCAATTCTCTGCTGTCCCATGATATTTACCTCACAAATGAAGTCAGCGACTTATAAGATTTAGTTCTGTCCCCTGAGCGATTGATTTTGCAATGACTTCAATGTTTGGATGTGTTTTTCTTTTGGTGTCTGTTCGTGTGCGCGATAAGATGAGATAAGGCTGTTTTCGGATTGTTTTAATTTTTCTACTGTCCCATAACGTAAACCTCACAAATGAAGTCAACATCTTATGAGATATACCTAAGTATTCTCAGTGTTTGATTCTGCAAGGATTTCACTGTTTTGGACCTGTTTTTCCATTTGTGTCTGTTTTGGTGAATAATTCAGCTGAGATAAGGCTGTTTCATGTTTTTTTTTCATTTCTCTACTGTCCCATAATATAAACCTCACAAATGAACTTAGCATCTTATAAGATATACTTAAGTATTCTCAGTGTTTGAAATTGAGAGGATTTCACTGTTTGGATGTTTTTTTCTATCTGTGTCTTTTTTTGTGCGCATTCACCCAAGATAAAGCTGTTTTTGGATTTGTATTCATTTTTTACTGTCTCATAATATAAACCTCACAAATGAAGTTAACATCTCATGAGATATACTTCTGTACCCTCAGTGTTTGATTTTGCAATGATTTCACTGTTTGGATGTGTTTTTCTATCTCTGTCTGTTTTTTTTCGCATTCAGCTGAGATAAAGCTGTCTTCGGATTTTTTTCGTTTCTCTACCATCCCATAACGTAAATCTCACAAATGATGTTAATATCTTAAAACATTTAGTACTGTCCCCTCAGTGTTTGATTTTGCAAGGATTTCAATTTTGGACCTGTTTTTCCATTTGTGTCTGTTTTTGTGAAAATTCAGCTGAGATAAGGCTGTTTCATGATTTTTTTTTCATTTCTCTACTGTCCCAAGAAATAAACTTCACAAATGAACTTAGCATCTTATAAGATATAAGTCTGTACTCTCAGTGTTTAATTTTGCAAGTTTTTCACTGTTTGGATGTGTTTTACTATTTGTGTCTTTTTTTGTGCGCAAACCTCACAAATGAAATAAACATCTTAAATGATTTAGTTCTGTCCCCTCAGTTTTACATTTGGCAAGGATTTCACTATTTGGATGTGTTTTTCTTTTGGTGTCTATTCGTGTGCGCAATACGCTGAGATAAGGCTGTTTTCGAGTTTTTTTCATTTATCTACTGTCCAATAATCCAACCCTCACAAATGAACTTAGCATCTTATAAGATATACTTCTGTACCCTCAGTGTTTTATTCTGCAAGGAATTCGCTGTTTTGGATGTGTTTTAATATTTGTGTCTGTTTTTGTGCGCATTCAGCTGAGATAAGCCTGTTTGCATGATTTTTTTCATTTTTCTACTGTCCCATAATATGAACCTCACAACTTAAGTTAACATCTAAGAATATTTGGTTCTGTATCCTCAGTGTTTGATTTTGTAAGGATTCGACTTTTTGGATGTGTTTTTCTGATCGTTTATTATTGTGTGCGCATTACGCTGAGATTAGGACAGCTAGGGAAACTTGGCGTTGCCACCGAAAGACCACTGCCCAAAGCTTCCACCAGAGGGAAAATGACGAGAAGTGAGCTCCGTCTTGAAGGATTCAAAAATGACATAGTTTAGAATATCATCCAAAATGTGACAAAAATGTCACAGGTTAGTGTGTTGACCAAAATTTGACAAAAAAGTCATAGTTTAGTATGTCGTCCAAAATTTGATAAAAAAAAGTCATACGTTAGTATGTAGTCCAAAATTTGACAAAAATGTCATAGTTAAGTATGTCGTCCAAAAGTCACAAAAATGTCATAGTTACGTATGTCGTCCAAAAAGTGAGAAAAATGTCCTAGTTTAGAATGTCGTCCAAAATTTCAGAGAAATGTCAAAGTTTAGTATATTGTCAAAATCTGAAAAGTATCATCCTTCACTTTAGTTTGTCGCCCAAAATTTGACAAAAAAGTCATAATTTAGTATGTCGTCCAAAATTTGATAAAAAAAAAGGCATACTTTATTATGTCGACCAAAATATGACTAAAAAGTCAGATTTTAGTATGTCGTCCCAAATGTGACAAAAATGTCACAGGTTAGTGTGTTGTCCAAAATGTGACAAAAGTGTCACAGGTTATTGTGTTGTCCAAAATGTGACAAAAATATCATCATGTTGTCCATAGTTTGACAAAATGTCACAGTTTATTATGTGTTCAAAAATGTGACAAAAACGTCATAGGTTAGTATGTCGACCACAATGTTTCAAAAAAAGTCATACTTTAGTTTGGTACCATAAAAACACAAACATATCTACGACCTGTAGATATAACTAGTTCTATATGATTTTCTGATTTTCCAGTATGTGTAGTAGGAATTAAGGCTAATTAAGTATACAAAGTTTCAAAACTCGGAAACAGAAAGTTCAAAGGTCAACCATTTTGGTGGTAATCCGTCCATTATATAAGATACACTTCTGTACACTCAGTGTTTAATATTGCAAGGATTTCACTGTTTGGATGTTTTCGTGCGCATTCAGCTGAGATAAGGCTGTTTCATGATTGTTTTCATTTCTATACTGTCCCATAACTTAAACCTCACAAATGAAGTTAATATCTTAAAACATTTAGTTCTGTCCCTTCAGTGTTTGATTTTGCAAGGATTTCAATTATTGGACCTGTTTTTCCATTTGTGTCTGTTTTTGTGAAAAATTCAGCTGTTTTTTTTCGCATTCAGCTGAGATAAAGCTGTCTTCGGATTTTTTTCGTTTCTCTTCCATCCCATAACGTAAATCTCACAAATGATGTTAATATCTTAAATGATTTAGTTCTGTCCCCTCAGTTTTACATTTGGCAAGGATTTCACTATTTGGATGTGTTTTTCTTTTGGTGTCTATTCGTGTGCGCAATAAGCTGAGATAAGGCTGTTTTCGAGTTTTTTTCATTTATCTACTGTCCAATAATCCAACCCTCACAAATGAATTTAGCATCTTATAAGATATACTTCTGTACCCTCAGTGTTTAATTTTGCAAGTTTTTCACTGTTTGGATGTGTTTTACTATTTGTGTCTTTTTTTGTGCGCAAACCTCACAAATGAAATAAACATCTTAAATGATTTAGTTCTGTCCCCTCAGTTTTACATTTGGCAAGGATTTCACTATTTGGATGTGTTTTTCTTTTGGTGTCTATTCGTGTGCGCAATACCCTGAGATAAGGCTGTTTTCGAGTTTTTTTCATTTATCTACTGTCCAATAATCCAACCCTCACAAATGAACTTAGCATCTTATAAGATATACTTCTGTACCCTCAGTGTTTTATTCTGCAAGGAATTCGCTGTTTTGGATGTGTTTTAATATTTGTGTCTGTTTTTGTGCGCATTCAGATGAGATAAGCCTGTTTGCATGATTTTTTTCATTTTTCTACTGTCCCATAATATGAACCTCACAACTTAAGTTAACATCTAAGAATAATTGGTTCTGTATCCTCAGTGTTTGATTTTGTAAGGATTCGACTTTTTGGATGTGTTTTTCTGATCGTTTATTATTGTGTGCGCATTACGCTGAGATTAGGACAGCTAGGGAAACTTGGCGGTGCCACCGAAAGACCACTGCCCAAAGCTTCCACCAGAGGGAAAATGACGAGAAGTGAGCTCCGTCTTGAAGGATTCAAAAATGACATAGTTTAGAATATCATCCAAAATGTGACAAAAATGTCACAGGTTAGTGTGTTGACCAAAATTTGACAAAAAAGTCATAGTTTAGTATGTCGTCCAAAATTTGATAAAAAAAAGTCATACGTTAGTATGTAGTCCAAAATTTGACAAAAATGTCATAGTTAAGTATGTCGTCCAAAAGTCACAAAAATGTCATAGTTACGTATGTCGTCCAAAAAGTGAGAAAAATGTCCTAGTTTAGAATGTCGTCCAAAATTTCAGAGAAATGTCAAAGTTTAGTATGTCGTCCAAAATTTGATAAAAAAAAGGCATACTTTATTTTGTCGACCAAAATATGACTAAAAAGTCAGATTTTAGTATGTCGTCCCAAATGTGACAAAAATGTCACAGGTTAGTGTGTTGTCCAAAATGTGACAAAAGTGTCACAGGTTATTGTGTTGTCCAAAATGTGACAAAAATATCATTATGTTGTCCATAGTTTGACAAAATGACACAGTTTATTATGTGTTCAAAAATGTGACAAAAACGTCATAGGTTAGTATGTCGTCCAAAATGTCATAGTTTAGTATGTCTACCACAATGTTTCAAAAAAAGTCATACTTTAGTTTGGTACCATAAAAACACAAACATATCTACGACCTGTAGATATAACTAGTTCTATATGATTTTCTGATTTTCCAGTATGTGCAGTAGGAATTAAGGCTAATTAAGTATACAAAGTTTCAAAACTCGGAAACAGAAAGTTCAAAGGTCAACCATTTTGGTGGTAATCAGTCCATTATATAAGATACACTTCTGTACACTCAGTGTTTAATATTGCAAGGATTTCACTGTTTGGATGTTTTCGTGCGCATTCAGCTGATATAAGGCTGTTTCATGATTGTTTTCATTTCTATACTGTCCCATAACTTAAACCTCACAAATGAAGTTAATATCTTAAAACATTTAGTTCTGTCCCTTCAGTGTTTGATTCTGCAAGGATTTCACTGTTTTGGACCTGTTTTTCCATTTGTGTCTGTTTTGGTGAATAATTCAGCTGATATAAGGCTGTTTCATGTTTTTTTTTCATTTCTCTACTGTCCCATAATATAAACCTCACAAATGAACTTAGCATCTTATAAGATATACTTAAGTATTCTCAGTGTTTGAAATTGAGAGGATTTCACTGTTTGGATGTTTTTTTCTATCTGTGTCTTTTTTTGTTCGCATTCACCCAAGATAAAGCTGTTTTTGGATTTGTATTCATTTTTTACTGTCTCATAATATAAACCTCACAAATGAAGTTAACATCTCATGAGATATACTTCTGTACCCTCAGTGTTTGATTTTGCAATGATTTCACTGTTTGGATGTGTTTTTCTATCTCTGTCTGTTTTTTTTCGCATTCAGCTGAGATAAAGCTGTCTTGGGATTTTTTTCGTTTCTCTACCATCCCATAACGTAAATCTCACAAATGATGTTAATATCTTAAAACATTTAGTACTGTCCCCTCAGTGTTTGATTTTGCAAGGATTTCAATTTTTGACCTGTTTTTCCATTTGTGTCTGTTTTTGTGAAAATTCAGCTGAGATAAGGCTGTTTCATGATTTTTTTTTCATTTCTCTACTGTCCCAAGAAATAAACTTCACAAATGAACTTAGCATCTTATAAGATATAAGTCTGTACTCTCAGTGTTTAATTTTGCAAGTTTTTCACTGTTTGGATGTGTTTTACTATTTGTGTCTTTTTTGTGCGCAAACCTCACAAATGAAATAAACATCTTAAATGATTTAGTTCTGTCCCCTCAGTTTTACATTTGGCAAGGATTTCACTATTTGGATGTGTTTTTCTTTTGGTGTCTATTCGTGTGCGCAATACGCTGAAATAAGGCTGTTTTCGAGTTTTTTTCATTTATCTACTGTCCAATAATCCAACCCTCACAAATGAACTTAGCATCTTATAAGATATACTTCTGTACCCTCAGTGTTTTATTCTGCAAGGAATTCGCTGTTTTGGATGTGTTTTAATATTTGTGTCTGTTTTTGTGCGCATTCAGCTGAGATAAGCCTGTTTGCATGATTTTTTTCATTTTTCTACTGTCCCATAATATGACCCTCACAACTTAAGTTAACATCTAAGAATATTTGGTTCTGTATCCTCAGTGTTTGATTTTGTAAGGATTCGACTTTTTGGATGTGTTTTTCTGATCGTTTATTATTGTGTGCGCATTACGCTGAGATTAGGACAGCTAGGGAAACTTGGCGGTGCCACCGAAAGACCACTGCCCAAAGCTTCCACCAGAGGGAAAATGACGAGAAGTGAGCTCCGTCTTGAAGGATTCAAAAATGACATAGTTTAGAATATCATCCAAAATGTGACAAAAATGTCACAGGTTAGTGTGTTGACCAAAATTTGACAAAAAAGTCATAGTTTAGTATGTCGTCCAAAATTTGATAAAAAAAAGTCATACGTTAGTATGTCGTCCAAAATTTGACAAAAATGTCATAGTTAAGTATGTCGTCCAAAAAGTCACAAAAATGTCATAGTTACGTATGTCGTCCAAAAAGTGATAAAAATGTCCTAGTTTAGAATGTCGTCCAAAATTTCAGAGAAATGTCAAAGTTTAGTATATTGTCAAAATCTGAAAAGTATCATCCTTCACTTTAGTTTGTCGCCCAAAATTTGACAAAAAAGTCATAATTTAGTATGTCATCCAAAATTTGATAAAAAAAAAGGCATACTTTATTATGTCGACCAAAATATGACTAAAAAGTCAGATTTTAGTATGTCGTCCCAAATGTGACAAAAATGTCACAGGTTAGTGTGTTGTCCAAAATGTGACAAAAGTGTCACAGGTTATTGTCTTGTCCAAAATGTGACAAAAATATCATTATGTTGTCCATAGTTTGACAAAATGTCACAGTTTATTATGTGTTCAAAAATGTGACAAAAACGTCATAGGTTAGTATGTCGACCACAATGTTTCAAAAAAAGTCATACTTTAGTTTGGTACCATAAAAACACAAACATATCTACGACCTGTAGATATAACTAGTTCTATATGATTTTCTGATTTTCCAGTATGTGCAGTAGGAATTAAGGCTAATTAAGTATACAAAGTTTAAAAACTCGGAAACAGAAAGTTCAAAGGTCAACCATTTTGGTGGTAATCCGTCCATTATATAAGATACACTTCTGTACACTCAGTGTTTAATATTGCAAGGATTTCACTGTTTGGATGTTTTCGTGCGCATTCAGCTGAGATAAGGCTGTTTCATGATTGTTTTCATTTCTATACTGTCCCATAACTTAAACCTCACAAATGAAGTTAATATCTTAAAACATTTAGTTCTGTCCCTTCAGTGTTTGATTTTGCAAGGATTTCAATTATTGGACCTGTTTTTCCATTTGTGTCTGTTTTTGTGAAAAATTCAGCTGAGATAAGGCTGTTTCCCGATTTTTTTTTCAATTCTCTGCTGTCCCATGATATTTACCTCACAAATGAAGTCAGCGACTTATAAGATTTAGTTCTGTCCCCTGAGCGATTGATTTTGCAATGACTTCAATGTTTGGATGTGTTTTTCTTTTTTCTTTTGGTGTCTGTTCGTGTGCGCGATAAGATGAGATAAGGCTGTTTTCGGATTGTTTTAATTTTACTACTGTCCCATAACGTAAACCTCACAAATGAAGTCAACATCTTATGAGATATACCTAAGTATTCTCAGTGTTTGATTCTGCAAGGATTTCACTGTTTTGGACCTGTTTTTCCATTTGTGTCTGTTTTGGTGAATAATTCAGCTGAGATAAGGCTGTTTCATGTTTTTTTTTCATTTCTCTACTGTCCCATAATATAAACCTCACAAATGAACTTAGCATCTTATAAGATATACTTAAGTATTCTCAGTGTTTGAAATTGAGAGGATTTCACTGTTTGGATGTTTTTTTTCTATCTGTGTCTTTTTTGTGCGCATTCACCCAAGATAAAGCTGTTTTTGGATTTGTATTCATTTTTACTGTCTCATAATATAAACCTCACAAATGAAGTTAACATCTCATGAGATATACTTCTGTACCCTCAGTGTTTGATTTTGCAATGATTTCACTGTTTGGATGTGTTTTTCTATCTCTGTCTGTTTTTTTTCGCATTCAGCTGAGATAAAGCTGTCTTCGGATTTTTTTCGTTTCTCTACCATCCCATAACGTAAATCTCACAAATGATGTTAATATCTTAAAACATTTAGTACTGTCCCCTCAGTGTTTAATTTTGCAAGTTTTTCACTGTTTGGATGTGTTTTACTATTTGTGTCTTTTTTTGTGCGCAAACCTCACAAATGAAATAAACATCTTAAATGATTTAGTTCTGTCCCCTCAGTTTTACATTTGGCAAGGATTTCACTATTTGGATGTGTTTTTCTTTTGGTGTCTATTAGTGTGCGCAATACGCTGAGATAAGGCTGTTTTCGAGTTTTTTTCATTTATCTACTGTCCAATAATCCAACCCTCACAAATGAACTTAGCATCTTATAAGATATACTTCTGTACCCTCAGTGTTTTATTCTGCAAGGAATTCGCTGTTTTGGATGTGTTTTAATATTTGTGTCTGTTTTTGTGCGCATTCAGCTGAGATAAGCCTGTTTGCATTTTTTTTCATTTTTCTACTGTCCCATAATATGAACCTCACAACTTAAGTTAACATCTAAGAATAATTGGTTCTGTATCCTCAGTGTTTGATTTTGTAAGGATTCGACTTTTTGGATGTGTTTTTCTGATCGTTTATTATTGTGTGCGCATTACGCTGAGATTAGGACAGCTAGGGAAACTTGGCGTTGCCACCGAAAGACCACTGCCCAAAGCTTCCACCAGAGGGAAAATG